>NC_140169.1:39198988-39209048 GCF_963971535.1 Notolepis coatsorum | reverse complement strand
TAATCACACACAAAGGTATAATGGCTTATAGCAGACTTAATGATTTTAGAATATTTCAGATAATGAAATTAACTGTTTATATCATCAACTATCCAGTTAGTATTTATACTGTCTGTAACGTTTGGCTACTTTAAATCATTGAATGTAGAGAGAGAGCGAGAGAGAGAGAGAGAGGGGCGAGAATGAACAAGAGAGCCACCCCCCCCCCCCCCCTCGGGTTTTGTTCTAGGTTCGCGTTTTGATCGTCTAAGCTGCCGTAGGTGATGACGTCACACTCGAATGTAAACAGGAAGAGATGGAGATGGAGACACACGGAGATGGAAATTGAATGATATACACTGTATATTATACAGAAACGAATAACCAATAAATATGAAGTTATGTTTAAACTGCTGTTGTCAAGCGTTGTCAATATAACCCACCCCCTTTCCTCACGAATGGAACTAGTCTTGTGGAGTCCGCTTTGACCGTTTTCCAAGTTAGCTTAGCATAATCCTAATGGATACCTTGGTTAGCAGCTACCGTTAGCTCTTTGCTCGTGTCAATTAAATTACATGTTATTAAAGGTCCGCGCTGGTCTGTCTAATAAAATTACAACCGCAACATTATATCGCACTGTACAGCCCTGACTACACTAACGTTAGCCTATAGCTCCGCCGTCCCTGCTACACTCGGGACCAATACACTAACGTTAGCCTATAGCTCCGCCGTCCCTGCTACACTCGGGACCAATACACTAACGTTAGCCTATAGCTCCGCCGTCCCTGCTACACTCGGGACCAATACACTAACGTTAGTCTATAGCTCCGCCGTCCCTTCTCGAGGAAAACACTGCGAGTGTCTCTCGGCCGCGGGCGGCGCCATATAAACTAAATACTCGATGTTCGCGATATAGTACAGTACTACATCTCGGGTAGAACAATCCGCGATACATCGAGTATACTCAGGGGTGTTGAAATACTGGTAGCTCAGGGTGGAGGGGGGGGGGGGGGGGGGGTGTTGAAATACTGGTAGCTCAGGGTGGAGGGGGGGGGGGGGGGGGGTTGAAATACTGTTAGCTCAGGGTGGAGGGGGGGAGGGGTGTTGAAATACTGGTAGCTCAGGGTGGAGGGGGGGAGGGGTTGAAATACTGGTAGCTCAGGGCCGAAGGGGGGGGGGGGGGGTGTTGAAATACTGGTAGCTCAGGGCCGAGGGGGGGGGGGGGGGTTGAAATACTGGTAGCTCAGGGCCGAGGGGGGGGGGGGGGGGGGGGGGGGTTGAAATACTGGTAGCTCAGGGCCGAGGGGGGGGGGGGGGGGGGGGGTTGAAATACTGGTAGCTCAGGGCAAAGCCACAGAGATGTAGCAGATTTATGACTTTCATGGACTGAGTCCTAGATTAAGCGTTTAATGTTTCATTAAAGATGTCCTTTGAATAAAATAAACATTGTTTTGTCTGAGATCATAGGCCCCGTAATGTAAACCTTTTCAATTGATTAACATTCACTAGATACCGGGACATTGATTAACATTCACTTAATACTGGGACATTGATTAACATTCACTAAATACCGGGACATAGATTAATAATAATAATAATAATACATTTAATTTGTAACATACGTTATATTGTAACAATCTCAAAGTGCTACATGAAAGGAGATAAAGATAAAAAATAGACGTGAATAAAACAATTTAAATGAATAAAACAACCAATAAAAGGTCGGGGGAGCTATGAGTTATTTTCGATACGAGGGGGAGTTGCTGTGGATGCATTGATGGGTGAGGAGGGAGACCTTGTATTCTATCCTGAAGGTGACAGGGAGCCAGTGTAGAGAATGGAGTATGGGTGTGATGTGTTCATATTTCCGCACTCTCATCAGGATCCTAGCAGCACAGTTCTGAATGTACTGGAGCTTCTGGATGCTCCTGCTAGGGATCCCGATGAGCAGTGCGTTGCAGTAGTCAAGCCTTGAGGAGACAAAGACGTGAACAGGTTTTTCGGCATCTGGCAGGGTGATTGTGGGACGGAGTCTGACTATAGTTCTGAGGTGGAAGAATGAGGTTTTGCACAGGTGCATAATATGGGAGTCAAAGGTCAGGTGGGGGTCCATTTTTGCACCCAGGTTGGTGATTACAGGTGAGAGCGGGAGGTTCTGGCTGGAAAAGGTGATGCTGGTTATTGGGGATGATTTGATCTGGTGTGGGGTGCCGATTAGAATGGCACCCCAGATTAACATTCACTAGATACAGGGACATTGATTGACATTCACTAGATACCGGGACATTGATTAACATTCACTAGATACTGTCAGCTGTCTGTAGAGGGTGTATAGAGTCTGTCTGTAAAATGTTTTTTTTCAATTTGACTTTTCTCTATCTTTTGGTTGAATGTTTTAATGTTTTCTCAAACTCCACAGTTTTCAGTGTTGAATCGTAGATTGTTAGAATGAACTGAAACCAAACAGTGGAAAAACCACCTTGATGATGTCACTTCCTGAGCTCGGAAACACGGAATAGGAATTGTCGTCGCTGTCTGCGTTGCTCTCGAATTGTGTTGGTGCGGTTGTCAAGGCGGTATTTTGGAGGTATTTTGACAATGTTCGTGAACGGCAAGAGAAAATAAAGGATGTATACAGCGGGAGTTACTGATTGTGTTTACATGCAAATTAATATCCTTTTATCACTCATGACACTGGAATGCTCGGCCTTGAGTTGTCGCATGTAAACACCATACCCTGTTTCTAATAGCCGTGTAACGTGAACGTCAGCAAAACAAAGGAGATGATTGTGGACTTCAGGAGGTCGGGGGTCAAGGACTACAGCCCCCTCAGCATCGACGGGGCACCGGTTGAGAGAGTCAACAGCTTCAAGTACCTCGGAGCCTACATATCCGAGGACTTGACATGGACCACACACATTAACAGTGTGGTGAAGAAGGCACGACAACGCCTCTACTTCCTCAGGCGCCTAAGGAAGTTCCAAGTCAGCCAGAAGATCCTTAAGAACTTCTACTCATGTACAATAGAGAGCATCTTGACCGGCAACATCACCTCCTGGTTTGGGAATAGCACTGCAAAAGACCAAAGCAGACTACAAAGAGTGACACGTTCAGCCGAACGCACAATTGGAGGGGGGCTCCCCACCCTCCAGAACATTTACTACAAGCGTTGCAAGGGCAAGGCTAAGAGAATCATTAAAGACTCCAGTCACCCGAACAACTGCCTCTTCGAACTGCTGCGGTCAGGCAAGCGATACAGGAGTCTCAAGGCGAGCACAGAAAGACTCAGAAGTAGCTTCTATCCCCAGGCCATCAGGCTGCTAAACGAACAATGAATGAACACTACACAACAACAACCACCAAACGCACATAGCACACACATCCACACGCACACACCCACTTTAAACAAACACACTGTAGCACCCACTCCACACACTTTATAGCACACACCCACTTTAAACAAACACACTGTAGCACCCACTCCCCACACTTTATATTTATGGATGAAGGATTGCACTACAACTCGTACACCTTACTGTAAATTGTACCTAAAATTGTACCTCATCCCATTTCTGCTTTGCACTAGATAGTACTGTACATTAGTACACTGCATAGTATTGTGTATTGTATATTATATGGTAACTCAGAACATTGTACATATGTCTATACCGAACACTGTGACCTCATTTTCTTCTTCTAAATTCATGCTATATTATGTTATTATGTTATTTGATACTATCTTGTCTAGCACAGTCTCTGGAGCGTAACAGTAAGAAGCATTTTGTATGAAAGTATTCTGTACTTCTGTATGACAACTATTAAAGAACTTGAACTTGAACTTGAGGCATGTAATCACCTACTCCCAACTAAGATAGGATATTGACTAATATCCAAAATACTATGTGTGTGTAAACGCAGTCATTGATTTTCACCGCTTTGCCGTTCACCAATCGAATGTATTTGAACCCAGCCTATTGTGCTCCAATCCGTGTGCTTCGGAATGATCAGCTGAAGTACTTCTGGAGTCCGGGTGAGAATGCGACCTCTACGCTACTGTGCTTTTCTTAATACGAGGTAGTCGACACTACGACCCGGATCTCGGCCGCCATCTCACAGACTCCACACACACGCTTTTAATCGTATTTACCCCGTCTCTCCGTGGGCGCAAGGCCTTCGATCAACTCTCTTACTTCCTGTTTATACGGTCTGCGGGGGTCAGAGGTTAACTCTGGATCAATTCAGACCATTCGGGAGGCGAGACAAGACTCATTGAGATGCAAAAAAGGAAATCCTTTTTTTTTGTCCCAGTATATCGTTTACTTGGGTTTTTCATTTCGCTTCTATAAGGGATCCGTTTATCAGTTTTTATGCATCGCTGCGATATTGAAATTCACTGAAGTCCGGGGTCAAAGCATATTACAAAACATGCATGATATACTCTCAAAAACACTCGTATGTATCTTCTGTAGACCATGTATTATTGGTAGTAAAATTTCTTTTAATTGCATATCTTAAGGTTTTTCCTAGAAACCTGATTTGATCCGTCTCTATAAATGAGACCTGGTGTCCTTTTTTGCTATCTTTTAAATTAGTTTTTCATGTCTTATCTCCGCTATCGTTCATATCGTAGTTTCATTTCAACCCGTCGTATCTCTCTGTGCTGCCTTCCGCTCCTGCTGCATCTGCACCATTATTATGCATGCAGATATTGTACTTTCTTTTTTTGATATCCGAGAATTGTAATATCAGTCTCCCCTTGAATGGAATGGATTGGAGCAGAACTGAGCCTCCCGTCCCCCGGCCCATACCTCCGCTTGCCTCAGACATATAAAAGACATGTTTTAGCTGGTTGAACTTCATCTGGAATCTTGGAATACAAAAAAAGGAAAGAAAATGAAAACTATTATTGTGTGGAATGTGAAGGTAATAAAAGTCATATTTTTCTATGAAGAAGTTTTGGTGTCTGAGCATCTTGTCAAACTCACTCTCGATTCTACAGACATCCGCGGAATTAAACAAGTATAATGATAATAAATACGACTATGTATTGGTGTGCACCCTAGTTTTTTACTAGATTTATATGGAATTCGTTAATCTATTCTTATATCCGCGCGATTTAGTTCCTATTTATTTAGTTTGCAGTGTGTGTAATGCTCACAATGCCTCATTGAGTCATGACTATAAATGCAAAACGTAATTGTTAATGATACAAATATTGTCGTATTTATCTTTATTATAATTATTTAATTTCGAGGATGTCTGTAGAATCGACGTGAACACAATCACTAACTATTTATCCCAAATGAAGCCTTTTACCAGTGTCATCACTTTGTAACTGTGCATTGTATGTTACTATTGCACTTTAATGTTACATTACTCTGGTTAGATTGTATACGTATGTTTGTTGTATTGTACTTCATACACATCATATGTTTCAAGTTCAAGTTTCTTTAATAGTTGTCATACAGAAGTACACAATACTTTTATACAAAATGCTTCTTACTGTTACGCTCCAGAGACTGTGCAAGACAAGATAAGTATGAAATAAAATAACATAGTATAGCATGTAAATTAGAAGTAAAAAAAACGAGGTCACAGTGTTCAGTATAGACATATGTACAATGTTCGATGCAGAATAGACGTAACTGAGTTACCATATAATATACAATACTATGCAGTGTACTAATATACAATACTATATAGTGCAAGGCAGAAATGGGATGAGGTGCAATTTAGGTACAATTTACAGTAGGTGTACGAGTTGTAGTGCAAATCCTTTATCAATAAATATAAAGTGTGTTTGTGTGATCTAAAGTGTGGAGAGTGGGTGCTGCAGTGTGTTTTTTGTTTAAGTGAGTGTGTGCGTGTGGGTGTGTGTGCTGTGTGCATTTGGTGGTTGTTGCATAGTGTTTATTGTTCGTTTAGCAGCCTGATGGCCTGGGGATAGAAGCTTCTTCTGAGTCTTTCTGTGCTCGCCTTAAGACTCCGGTATCGCTTGCCTGACCGCAGCAGTTCAAAGAGGCAGTTGTTCGGGTGGCTCGAGTCCTTAATAATTCTCTTAGCCTTCCCCCTGCACCGCTTGTTGTAAATGTTCTGGAGGGTGGGAAGCCCCCCTCCAATTGTGCGTTCGGCTGAACGTGTCACTCTTTGTAGTCTGCTGCGGTCTTGTGCAGTGCTATTCCCAAACCAGGAGGTGATGTTGCCAGTCAGGATGCTCTCTATTGTACATGAGTAGAAGTTCCTAAGGATCTTCTGACTGACTTGGAACTTCCTTAGGCGCCTGAGGAAGTAGAGGCGTTGTCGTGCCTTCTTCACAACACTGTCAATGTGTGTGGTCCATGTCAAGTCCTCGGATATGTGGGCTCCGAGGTACTTGAAACTGTTCACTCTCTCAACCGGTGCCCCGTCGATGCTGAGGGGGCTGTAGTCCTTGACCCCCGACCTCCTGAAGTCCACAATCATCTCTTTTGTTTTGCTGACGTTCAGGGAGAGGCAGTTCTCCTGACACCACTGTGACAGATTCTCTACCTCTTCCAGGTAGGCCCTCTCGTCGTTGGCAGAGATCAGGCCCACCACTACTGTGTCATCAGCAAATTTGATGATTGTGTTGTTGTTCCGCTGTGCCACGCAGTGTGTACAGGGAGTAGAGGAGGGGGCTCAGAACACAGCCCTGGGGGGCCCCTATGTTGAGCATGATGGATGAGGAGGTGCAGTTGCCTGCTCTTACCACCTGGGGTCTGCCCGTCAGGAAGTCCAGGACCCACTGGCAGAGGTCATAGTTCAAGCCCAGGTCCCTGAGCTTGGCTATGAGTTTGGAGGGGACTATGGTATTGAATGCTGAGCTGTAGTCGATGAACAGCATTCTCACATAGTTCCCCTGCCTCTTGTCCAGGTGTGATGCTGCTGTGTGCAGCACATGGGCTATGGCGTCCTCCGTGGACCTGTTGGGGCGATATGCAAATTGCAGGGGGTCCAGGTTGATGGGGAGGGAGGAACAGATGTAGCCCTTCACTAGCTTCTCAAAGCACTTCATGGCTATGGAGGTGAGGGCTACAGGGCGGTAGTCGTTGAGGCAAGCGGGCGTAGATTTTTTGGGTACAGGGATGATGGTGGACTTCTTCAGACAGGTGGGGATGACAGCCTGTTCCAAGGACAGGTTGAAGATGTCAGTGAATACCGGGGCCAGTTGGTCGGCACAGACTTTTAGGACGCGGCCGGGGATGCCGTCCGGTCCTGCTGCCTTCCTGATATTCACTTTTTTAAAGATCCGTCTCACCTCATGCTCTGTTACCCTGAACACTGAGTCTCCATCAGCAGACCCCCCCCCCCCCCCCCCCCACATTGCCGTGGTTTGTAGGCTGGTGTTGTTATTCACAGCCTCAAACCTCGCATAGAAGGAATTGAGATCATTTGCTAAGGAGATGTCACTGTTCAGTTTGAGGGAGGTGCCTTTGTAATCTGTCAAAGCGACAGTGTTAACCACTACACCACGCGGCACGGTGGTGTAGTGGTTAACACTGTCGCCTCACAGCAAGAAGGTCCAGGGTTCGATTCCCGCTTGGGGACCAGGTTTCCATGATGCCAGGTACCCAGGTGGGGTATCTCCCAGGCCTTTCTGTGTGGAGTTTGCATGTTCTCCCCGTGCTCGCAAGGGTTTCCCCCCCGATAAGATAAACCCAATGGAAAAACATGCACAACAACAGTTCGCTAAACGCTGTGGCGTCCTTGACGAAGACGGACAGGAGCACTTGGATTGGTCCCCTGGCGCGGCTCACGTTGACGCCTGTCTGCTCCCGGCTGCCCATGGGGAGAAGGACGACGGGATGGGTTAATCGCAGAGACGAATCGCATCGGCGATTCTAAAGAGACAATGCATGCGTGTGTGTTCCGGTGTGTGTGCTAAAAAAAACTAAACATTGAGTGTCGTTGCATGCCGAATAAAGACCTCTGCAACAGGTCCTGCATTATTATTGTTCTGAGGCCCTGCCACATGCCTCTAGAGTCAGCCTGTTCAAACTGAAGTTCAACTTTATCCCTGTAACGCCGTTTTTCCTCTATTACTGCTCTCCTGACGTTGTATCTTGCCGTCTTGTGTTCTTCCATGTTGCCTGTCACCAGCCCGGTGTTGTAGGCTGATGTCCGCACTTTCAGAGCCTCACGGACGGATTTATCTACCCAGGGCTTTTGATTTGGGTAGATTCTAATTGTGGTAGAGGGGATTGTTTCTTCTACCAGAGTACAGACAAAGTCAAGCACCGTTTCAGTGTATTCGTTAATATTGGCTGTGTTATCACGGAATACCCTCCAGTCTGTGCATTCAAGTGCAGCTTGGAGTGTCTCCTCTGACTTCACGGTCCAACGCTTAACCTCTCGCGAGACCACCGGCGTTCGCTTGAGACTTTGTTTATACTTTGGCAAAAGAAAAATGGCGGCGTGATCGGACTTACCGAATGGGCTAAGAGCCTGTGACTTGTACCCATTCTTAAATTGCGAGTATACATGGTCTAATATGTTCTCGCCTCTGGTGGGACAGGTCACATGCTGATAGAAATTCGGCAACACCTTTTTAAGACGCGCGCTGTTGAAATCGCCCAGAACCAAAATGGCAGCGTCAACGCTAGCTATCTGTTGTTTGTTTACCTCGTCGTGTAGTTTTGAAAGTGCGGCCCCAGTGTTCGCGTGTGGTGGAATGTACACTCCGATGAGGATGATGGACGTTAACTCTCTCGGGAGAAAGAAGGGTCGACATTTGATCGTGATAAACTCCAGGTCTGGGGAGCAGTGGTTAGACAGTTCCTTTGTGTTGCCTGTATGTGCTGTATGTGCTGTACATCATATGCTGTATGATGACAATACATTTGAATCTAATCAAATTTTGATGAGTCGCAAATCAGTTCCGGGGGTCAGTACTGCATAGATGCAATGCTGAGCCTCTCGCTTCCGTTTTGCACACAGCCCTCATCTTATAAGGAGCTGGCGGGGCGTGTCTGTATGCAAATGCAGGTGTACGAGAACATGCTTCCAGTTTAAGAATGAGTGATGTTTTTCATTCATGGGATTTTCGTAAATGTGTTAGTACAAACTTTTTACAAAGATAGTTACAAAGATACTTCTGAACATTTCCAGAATGAGGACCAATGTCGCCAAAGCATCAAGTAATAATGACATTAAATAGAAAAAGAAAGAAGGTACAATTCACAAAATCAAGAAAATAGCAGAGAGCAATGAACAGTGTGTGTGTGTGTGTGTGTGTGTGTGTGTGTGTGTGTGTGTGTGTGTGTGTGTGTGTGTGTGTGTGTGTGTGTGTGTGTGTGTGTGTGTGCGCGCGTGTGTGTGTGTGTGTGTGTGTGTGTGTGTGTGTGTGTGTGTGCGTGCGTGCGTGTGTGCGCGTGTGTATCAGTACCTGGACAGTGGAGGGTCTGGGTGGTTGTTTATTTATCTGTTAGATTAGACCCTCCACCACACAGTGAGTATGAGTATCATTCATTATAAGAGCAAAATTATTATTTACGTTATTAGTTTATGTAGAAAGATCAAAAGGGACTGGATGAATGCAGTGAAAGTAGTCTTTATTAGCATGAATGTAACAAATACAATGTCACCAAAGTGTCAATAATAATGACATTAAACAGAATAAGAAAAAGTACAGTTAATAAAATAAAAAAAATAGAAAAACTGTGTGTGTCTGTGTGTATCGCTCTTTCTCTCTCTCCCTCTCACTTAGGACAGCAAACGTAATCATTCAGCAACAAAAACGTTCCTGTATTCACCAGTGTAACCAGCCCCTTTACAGAATAGCTTGCACTATCTCTCCCTCCTTCATCTCTCATTCTGAAGCTGCGGTTACACCTTTCGTTTCATTTTCGTTTCATTGTCATATGCGTTTCGCCGCGACATCGCAGCCTCGAGTCACACTTTCGTTTTTGTCACCTGAGCACACTGATGTAGTACACTGCCAAAGCAGTAGGTGGCAGTAGGTGGCGAACATGAAGGCAATTTCAACCAATCAGAACTTGAATGTCCAATACACTTCCTGGAAGCTCCAGCAAAGAAAATGTCAACAAGGCAGGCGCCTATGGGC
>NC_140169.1:39188988-39193988 GCF_963971535.1 Notolepis coatsorum | reverse complement strand
GGGGGCTATGCCTTATGACCAACAACGGCTGGACTAGCCCCGGGGAAGTGAAGATACTCTCCCGTTCATGCTCTCCCGACATGGAACACATCACGATCCAATGTCGCCCCTTCCATCTTCCGCGCGAATTCACTGCAGTGATAATGACGGCAGTGTACATCCATCCCCAGGCGAATGTCGGCAGGGCGCTAGGGGAACTACACAACCATCTGAACGCGCACCAGATCAAGCATCCGGACGCAGCCATGATCATAGCCGGGGATTTCAATCAGGCAAATCTGAAGAAAGTCATGCCGTCTTTCTTCCAGCACATCGTCTGCTCCACAAGGGGAGGAAATACACTCGACCACTGCTACACCCCGTTTAGAGCCGGATACAAGGCTGTACCGGCTCCACCATTAGCGGGAGCAACAAACACATCGGATCATGCCGCCATCTTTTTGGTCCCAGCGTATAAACAGAGATCACGTGACGCCGTCGTGTCACGTGAGGTAAAAAAATGGGACGACCAATCAGAGGCCACGTTTCAAGACGCACTGGATGACGCCGACTGGGGAATGTTCAGGAGGAGTAATAGTGACGTCAGCGATTTCACAGACGCTGTAGTGTCATTCATAACAACACTGGCTGATACTATCGTCCCCACAAAGAAGGCGAGGGTGTTCCCAAACCAGAAACCATGGGTGGACAGTACCATCAGAGCAGCCCTGAACTCTCGCACCACTGCTTATAACCGGGGCAGAGAGTCAGGAAACATGGAAGAGTACAAGACAACAGTCTACACTCTGCGCAAGGCTGTCAAACTTGCTAAGAGGACGTATGCCGACAAGATGGAGGCACAAATGGCACAGAATGACACAAGAGGATTATGGCAAGGACTGAGGGCTATAACTGACTACAAAGTCAGCGCCCCCTCAATGGGGAGCGACGACGCCTCCCTTGCGGACAAGCTCAACACCTTTTACGCTCGGTTTGGTGCAAACAGTGGCACTGCTAGCCCAACGGCTAGTGACGTCACTGGTGCGCCGGCTGTTGTGGAGGGGGGGGGGCATCCGCGGGGGGGCGGGGACGCTCTCTCATTGACGGTACACAGTGTGAGAAGAGCATTTATGCAGGTGAACACCAGGAAGGCTGCTGGCCCAGATGGAATAACAGGACGCATACTTAAGTCCTGTGCCAACCAGCTAGCCCCTGTGTTCACCGCCATATTCAATCAATCCCTGGCGGAGTCGGTGGTCCCTGCCTGCTTCAAGATGTCTACCATCATCCCTGTACCGAAGAAACCCTCCCCAACATGTCCAAATGACTACAGACCGGTGGCACTCACCTCTGTGGTCATGAAATGTTTTGAGAGGCTGGTCAAGGACCACATTTGTGCCTCCCTCCCCAGTGATATGGACCCTATGCAATTTGCATACAGGACAAACAGGTCCACTGACGACGCAGTCTCCCAGGTACTGCACAGCACCCTCTCCCACCTTGACCGTCAGAAGGGGGGCTATGTAAGACTGTTGTTCATTGACTACAGCTCAGCGTTCAACACCATAGTCCCCACCAGACTGGTGGACAAGCTGATCGAGCTGGGTCTGAGCTCCGCCCTGAGCGCCTGGGTACTGGACTTTCTGAGTGAAAGACCCCAGGCGGTCAGGGTGGGGGGTCAGACCTCCAACACCATCACCCTGAGCATCGGGTCCCCCCAGGGCTGTGTTCTAAGCCCCCTGCTGTACTTACTCTACACACACGACTGTGTGGCCAAGTTCAGCTCCAACTCCATAGTGAAGTTCGCCGACGACACGGTGGTGGTGGGGCTGATCTCGGACAACGACGAGAAGGCCTACCAGGAGGAGGTTGAGGTACTGGAACGCTGGTGCCAGGACAACAGCCTGCTCCTGAACATTGGTAAAACCAAGGAGCTGATCGTGGATTATAGGAGAGGACAGCAGGAGACACACACACCACTGATGATTAACGGGGCTACCGTGGACAGGGTGAGCAGCTTTAAGTACCTGGGGGTCCACATCTCAGAGGATCTGACATGGTCAACACACATAGACACAGTAGTAAAGAAGGCGAAACAGCGCCTCTACCACCTGAGACAGTTAAGGAAGTTCAGAGTATCGGGGAAGATACTCCAGTCCTTCTACTCAGGAGCTGTAGAGAGCATCTTGACCGGAAACATCACTGCCTGGTATGGAAACAGCACGGCACAAGACAAGAAGGCCCTACAGAGAGTGGTGCGCTCAGCCGAGCGTACCACGGGTATTGCACTACCTCCCCTGCAGGTTCTATACAACAAGAGGTGCAAATCCAGAGCCTGCAGGATAATGAAAGACCCTCACCACCCCAATAACAGCCTGTTCCAGCTGCTGAGGTCAGGCAGACGCCTGCGAACCCCAGCTACTAGGACAGAGCGGCTTAGGCTCAGCTTCTTCCCCCAGGCCATCAGAGTCCTGAACAATGAACATTGAGTACCACTGTAACACTTTAGCATGAGCGGGCACACACTCAGGCCGCACGCACCCTCACTTATTGCCAAAAGGAAAGGCCACTTTAAATTAGTATTAGCAACAGTAACAGTGTATTGCACTACTATTACTACTACTGTTAACTGTCAACTGTTACCCGTCATTGCACAAATTTATTGTTACCTGCTACCTGTTATTGCACAATTTTATTGCACATATTTTTTGTATTGGATTCTATTATATGTTATATGTTGTACCAATTGCACATCGTTGCGGGCAAGACCACCCGCATTTCATTGTATATCCGTATGCCGTGACAAATAAAACTCTTGACTTGACTTGACTTGGCGAGAGTGGCTTTTGAACGTCCAACATGAATCTTTCACTGCTTGTGCTCGGTATTCCGAGGGGCGGGACGCTCTTCAGGAAACTTTACCTGTATTTATTATGTCACGCCTATGTACGTGTCACGCCGTTGTTGCATAATGCATAATAATTGCATAATGCTTTATTGTGTGCTTTTTTTTTATCTCTGTGTAAATATTTTTGAAATAATTTGTTTCAAACTTTGTTGAAATAATGGCGTTACTGATCACTACTCTCTCTCTCTCTCTCTCCCTCCCCTCCCAGGATTCCTCTTCCCAGGGGGCTGGCCCTCCTCCTCCACGCCAGCCGGACCCGAGTCCCCCGGCGCCACCCTGGTGTCGGAGAAGGTGCACGACAACGCGTGGCTCTACACGCTGGACCCCATCCTGCTCACCATCATCGTGATGAGCTCCCTGGGCGTGCTCCTAGGGGCCGTGTGCGCCGGCCTGCTCCTCTACTGCTCCTGCTCCTACAGCGGCCTCTCCTCGCGCTCCTCCACCACGCTGGAGAACTACAACTTCGAGCTCTACGACGGCCTCAAGCACAAGGTCAAGGGGAACCAGCAGAGGTGCTGCTCAGAGGCGTGAGGTCGGGGGAGGAGGAAGGAGGGGGGGGGGGGGGGGTGAAGAGGGAGGGAGGGAGCAACTGACCCCCCACCCCTCCCCTCCCTATGCTTCCCTTTCACCGTGGAGAATGGTGGGGAGTAACATTTTACCCCGTGCTCCCCTACGAGAGTAATTCTTGTTGTGCTAAGTATGGACACAGCCACAAGAAGCATCTGTTACTTCTGCCCCCTGATCTCAACCTACCACCTTCAGTGAGGCTCAGGGGACAAAACGTTATACCCCTGTCTCCTCTGCCCACCCCGTTGAGAACTCATGACCCCCACTACTCTCCCTCTGCAGTTACATCGAAATGGGACCCTTTGACCCCATTCTCCCCTATTCACTTTTCCCTGCCAGTAGGAACGTTGACCCCCGATCTCCCCTATCTACTCTCCCTTTGCTATGAGGCCTAAACAGGGCAAAGTTTGACCCCGATCTCCCCTACCTACCTACCTACCTACCTACCTACCTACCTACCTACCTACCTACCTACCTACCTACCTACCGAGTCTCCTCCGCCTGCAGGAGATGTTCTCGCCTGCTCATTTCTAAAACGCCTGTGATAGAATGAAGGAATGATTAAATGAATGAATAAAACGAATGAATGAACGACAGCAGTATACTATTACCCACCGGCCACTGGAGCAAAGCCAAGAGAGAGGGAAAAAAAGGACTACAATACCTACGACAATCTGGATCTGGACTACAAGTGGCATTTCGGTCAGAGGTGCACGGTTCTCAGAATCGATGGAAGTGCAAGAGGGATTCTAGAACTTTCTTTAGATAACTTTACTTTTCACTAGCCGGAGTTTGAATGTGGGCTAACGGAGAGGGGAATAAAGTACGAAGAAGTTCCATTCCAGACTATATGGCGGAAGAATTCATCCAGTGGACCGTTTGTATGGGAACTTTTGACTGAAATCGACACATATCAATCGAATGCCTATTTCCAAAAGAGAAAAGAGATACGAAACAAAACAAAACAATTCAAACGAATCTTGACGTGTAAAGAACAGAGAGGGAAGAGGAAGAAGAAGGAGGACATTTTCTACTTTTATTTGACTTTGTTTGTTTATGGACGTTTATTTAGCTTTGAGTTCTGTGAGTTTTAAAAGCCCGGGGGAATTCCTTTAGAATGTCGGTTAGCTTGCCGTGCGGCACTCGCTCGCCCTTTAGCTCGCTGTCGGCCTACGCTTTGTGAAACCAGTGGCATAGAATAATTGATGGTGACTTGTTTTTGTTCTGTTTTAGACACGTGTTTCTTTTTAAAAAAGAATGAAGAGGGGAAAAAGAATAAAAAAGCAGCTTCAGTTGGTAAACCGCCCTGTAAAACACGACTACGTCACTCTTAGAACCTAATCTAGCAGTGTTGAACTCCTTTTTAGATATGTCATAATTTGACACATTATTTTCTGTTACAGACTCATCTTTAAAAAGAGTAGAGGAACAAGGTAACGGATGATAGACAGAGATTCAGAGGTTTATCTAAAAATCAATCAATGCTGTTTCAGAGTTGTGCGTTAGAGTCAGTATTCTAGAGTTTGTCTTTGGTATACTGTACATA
>NC_140169.1:39167854-39188788 GCF_963971535.1 Notolepis coatsorum | reverse complement strand
GCCAGAGGGGCCTCTTTGATGAAAGGTGAGACAGAATAGTAGAGGATTATCAAAAGGCGATGAAAAACTCTGAACGGAGAGAGGGGAGAGAGAGAGAGAGAGGGAGGCAAGAAGGGCAAGGTATTCCATCCACCTTACTTTGTTTTCATTGAACTGTGTCATTTTCCCAAGTGCCTTGGAGCTCTCTCTATCTCTCTCTTTCTCTGCCTCTCTCTCTCTCTCTCCCTCTCTCTCTCCTGCCCGGCTTTGCTCTGTCATACTTTCAAGAAGTCCAAGATAGTATTAACTCTTCTCCCTGAAGAACACACACACACACACACACACACACACACACACACACACACACACACACACACACACACACACACACACACACACACGGGGCACTGGCCAGATAACTCAAACTGTTGTTTGTATACTTTGTACAGAAAATGTTCTTTTTTTAATGTTATTATGATTATGATTATGATTATTATTATTTAATAAAGGCTTCTGAATAACACATGTTTTTGTAGTGTCTTGTGTGTGTGTGTGTGTGTGTGTGTGTGTGTGTGTGTGTGTGTGTGTGTGTGTGTGTTTACGTGTGTGTGTGTGTGTGTGTGTGTGTTTATGTGCGTGTGTGTGTGTGTGTGTTTGATGTAGAACTGACAGCGTCACACAATCTCCCCCAGCTTAAACCGTTCACCCGCTCAGGTCAATGTTCACACACACACACACACACACACACACACATGCACACACACACACACACTCATATCAGTCGCATACACTCTATATTAACTACCAGCCCCACTTTCCATGTTCTGTGAAACACACACACCATCAGGAGGCCCAATAAACATCAAAGCGCTCAAACGCTTTTGAAAGTAAGCTGCCTCTTTGTTGGGCCTCTCTCTTTCTCCCATCCTCTCTCCATCTCTCTATCCCTCCTCTCTTTCCCTCTATCCCTCCTCTCCATCTCTCTATCCCCTCCTCTCTCCATCTCTCTATCCCCTCCTCTCTCCATCTCTCTCCCCTCTCTATCCCTCCTTTCTCCATCTCTCTATCCCCTCCTCTCTATCCCCTCCTCTCGCCATCACCACTTCTGCCTCTTTCTCTCTCCTTTTCTCATTCTATTCTCATTTCACTGCACCCCCCTCTCTCTATCTCCCTCAGTCTATCTCGCTCTCACTCTCTCTATTTCTCTCTCTATCTCTCTCTTTCTCTCTCTCCCTCTGTCTCTCTATTTCTCCCTAATCGAGCCGCCAAAGGACTCGCACACACACATACACACAGACACACACACACACACACACATACACACACACATACATACAGACACACACACACTTAGCTCCTGGCCTGGCTGAGTTCAGCTGGAGGAAACGTGCGGCCCACGCAGCCACTTAGCGTTGGAAGTAGGGGTGCACAGATCAATGGACCGGCCGGTCGATGGGGGGCCAGAAGCGTTTGCTTGGGCCGTGACCGGTGACCAGCTTAGTGGTCTCAGTATGTCGGTGCGGCATGGACATCACAACATACAACACACACATGTCGTCGGCGTAGAGGTTGACCCTCGGTTGAGTGAGGAAGACAAACCTATGAGGCCACAAGAGGCAGCTATGAGCAGAATTGGTTGGTTTATCTCCCCATCCCACTGTCTGCCAGCTGGGCTGCAGACAGTGAAAACTGTCTGTCAATGAAAACATTAGATTGTTAGCTAAATATCTAACAAAATCCAACTGACATATACAGTAGCTGTAAAATCGATCAAATCAAATGTATTTGTAACGCCCGACAACACACGTTAACCATCTGTAGTGTGGTAGTGAAAGGGTTATCCTTCTGTAGTGTGGTAGTGAAAGGGTTAACCTTCTGTAGTGTGGTAGTGAAAGGGTTAACCTGGGGAACTATGTGAGAATGCTGTTCATCGACTACAGCTCAGCATTCAATACCATAGTCCCCTCCAAACTCATAGCCAAGCTCAGGGACCTGGGCTTGAACTATGACCTGTGCCAGTGGGTCCTGGACTTCCTGACGGGCAGACCCCAGGTGGTAAGAGCCGGCAACTGCACCTCCTCATCCATCACGCTCAACATAGGGGCCCCCCAGGGCTGTGTTCTGAGCCCCCTCCTCTACTCCCTGTACACACATGACTGCGTAGCACAGCGGAACAACAACACCATCATCAAATTTGCTGATGACACAGTAGTGGTGGGCCTGATCTCTGCCAACGACGAAAGGGCCTACCTGGAAGAGGTAGAGAACCTGTCACAGTGGTGTCAGGAGAACTGCCTCTCCCTGAACGTCAGCAAAACAAAAGAGATGATTGTGGACTTCAGGAGGTCGGGGGTCAAGGACTACAGCCCCCTCAGCATCGACGGGGCACCAGTTGAGAGAGTGAACAGTTTCAAGTACCTCGGAGCCCACATATCCGAGGACTTGACATGGACCACACACATTGACAGTGTTGTGAAGAAGGCACGACAACGCCTCTACTTCCTCAGGCGCCTAAGGAAGTTCCAAGTCAGTCAGAAGATCCTTAGGAACTTCTACTCATGTACAATAGAGAGCATCCTGACCGGCAACATCACCTCCTGGTTTGGGAATAGCACTGCACAAGACCGTAGCAGACTACAAAGAGTGACACGTTCAGCCGAACGCACAATTAGAGGGGGGCTTCCCACCCTCCAGAACATTTACAACAAGCGGTGCAAGGGGAAGGCTAAGAGAATTATTAAGGACTCGAGCCACCCGAACAACTGTCTCTTTGAACTGCTGCCGTCAGGCAAGCGATACCGGAGTCTTATGGCGAGCACAGAAAGACTCAGAAGGAGCTTCTATCCCCAGGCCATCAGGCTGCTAAACGAACAATAATCGCTAAACGAACAATAATCACTATGCAACAACCATCAAATGCACACAGCACACACACCCACAAGCACACACTCACTCAAACAAACAACACACTGCAGCACCCACTCTCCACACTTTAGATCACACAAACACACTTACACTTTATATTTATTGATAAAGGATTTGCACTACAACTCGTACACCTACTGTGAATTGTACCTAAACTGCACCTCGTCCATTTATGCCTTGCACTATATAGTATAGTATTGTATATTAGTACACTGCACAGTATTGTATATTGTATGGTAACTACGTCTACGAACATTGTACATATGTCTAAACTGAACACTGTGACCTCTTTTTTTACTTCTAATTTTTACTATGTTTTTATTTCATACTTATCTTGTCATGCACAGTCTCTGGAGCGCAACAGTAAGAAGCATTTTGTACAAAAGTATTCTGTACTTCTGTATGACAACTATTAAAGAAACTTGAAACTTGAAACTTGAAACTTGTCGCAGTGAAAGGGTTAACCCCTTTGGTAGTGTGTTAGGTTAATGTCCCCATTGGCCAGACACGTCTTTTTTAACCCTTCTGCCTTGTTAGGTAACTGACAGAGTTGGCACATCAGTGCATGAAAAGATTGCATCACGTTCAAGGTCATAAAAAACTTAATTTGTAATATTTCGTTCCAATTATTTTTTTTATGAATACCACTATGAACCTAACTCAACATATCTATCAATGATTCCAAAGATTTCAGAATTGTAACCCCTTATATTCCCGTTTGTGTTAGGTTTATGGTTAGGGTTAGTGTTAGGGTTACGGTTAGCGTTAGGGGTTAGGGTTAGGGTAATAACACTCTCAGACATACCCCACGCGAAGGCAAGGAAAAACTCACTAAAAACCTATCGATAGGAAAAAAGCACCACAGGGAATGTGGAGGGGAGAAACCTTAGAAGGGCCATTCAAGGGGCCTACTATCTCCCTTCTTAGATGTCGGTGATAGTAGTGTTGCTATAAAACAGGCGAAACAGTTGGTAAGCATGTACATATATACGTGTAATGAATGAATGGTGATGAAAGCTATATATATAAAAGTACTTCTATTCTGATTTCTAAAGTTAGGTCTTAGCTCGAATTGGCTGTTGGAGGATGATATATATCCAGTATATATTGTTACAAGCTGGCTCAAGCTTGCAACAAGAAATGGAGACACAGGCACAATAACAAAAGGAATGTATTTAAATATACTAGAGAAAAGTACCAGAAGAACAAAATGTCAGCCAATATGGATGAGTATCAGTGTGTAAGCAGTGCATGGATGAGAGTGTGCAGCATGAATGTTGGAAGTGTAAAAACAAAGGCAGGCTTCTAAACAAACAAAAGTAACCAAAAAGGTGGAGAGAGGAAGCCAAGACCAGAGGAAGCCTCCTTGTATAAAGGCCTGGGACACACCGGCCCAGGTGTGCCCCAATTGCCCTGATGACCCTCCGCAGCTCTGCTCTGCCAGCTCCACCCACCAATCCTGTGGGACAAGGAAGCAAGCAAGTGTGGGGGAGGGTCGTCACAATATATATATATATAATTAGCTGTTAGAGGATAATATCGCTGATCTCGCTGCATCAGCAGTTCTGTATCCTCCACTTTCTTCATCTATCCGTTATTTTCCTCCACAGGAAGCAATGACCTGGTTCTCACGCTCTCCTCCGACACACACGTGCACGCGCACACACATATACACACACACAAACACATCTGCATACACAGGCAAATACATGAATGCATGTCACGTGCACATACATGTGTACATGAACACGAGCACACACATTCTGTACTCACGTGCATACAGAGAGACACATGCACACTAATGAGAGCACACAAACACACGTACACACTCACATTCAGACACACCCATTCATATGCAGTGCACGCACATACACATATATCAACACCTGGCAACACATACACGGACAGAACAAAACTTGTGCACGCGCTAACTTACACGTGCGCATGAACACACACGAGCGCACACACACATAAATGCACACGCATATACACATGCATGCGTGCACCCACACAGGTCTCTGGTGGGTGGCTCCTGCTGAGAGGGTAACCTACTAACACAGATGTTCGCATTCTGCTTACCTACACACTTTCAGCTAACACACTCACACACACTCATACTGTACATACACATGCGAGTCGTGTCACAACACTGTAGACTCTAATTCATTACACACTTCCCAGTATACCCAACCGGAGGAAGTGCAGAATTCTCTCCATAATGAGTTACTGCTCTGAAATGGCTCATGGTGTTTGCATTGTGTTTGTCACCATTAAAAATAATAACCACAAATGTTTCCATTTCTCGCTGACATGTGGTCATATATTCTGGGGAGCAGGGTGCGAACCACGGGGGGTGCCAGGGAGTCATGGCCCCCCTTAATGAGACATCAGCTCGCCTGAAAACATGATTTGTGACATTTTGGGGGGTCTCTAAAATACTGACAATAAATAAAAGATTTATATTTTATGATCCCAGGCCTTTGTGGTCGCTTCTGTGTTAAGGTAAGACCTGCTTTTCCTAATTACATTAACTGTATTATTATCATTATTGCTCATTTATAAATGTTCTATGGTATGGTTATTGTGCGTTGGTTACATGCGCAGCTGCGGTGTGTGCGGCTCTCACCCTGTCTCTGCGTACTGACCAGGGTGCTGACTGGTGTGATAATGATGCATTTGCCTATAATAATGTTAGACTCGTTGTGTTTGGTCATGGAACTTGTTGTTCGCTATTGGTTCATCTGTGTATTTATGTGTAAATAGGACTGCTGTGTGTGCATTTTAGTGTTGGATCAGAGGGGTTAATCTGAGCATGTGTATTTCAATATGTGCGTCTTCATCATGCATGCAGACCATGTGTGGTTCTGTAACGTTACTCATACCTATAGCCAATGTCTACAGCAAGCGTCACAGTGAACTCCTCCCTGTGAGGCACCGCTGACCCCCCCCCCAAAAAGAGCTCCCCCGAAGACCATGGCATGGTTCGCACACTGCTGGGGAGTTCTCGTACCCAGTGCCCCTGGAAGCTTCAAGCCATCATTTACATCCATTTCAATCTCAGTGAAATAAAAGTGCCTTGTTTTTTCCCCCTGGTGCTTTGTGCAGAGTAGGCTCTACATCAGACTGGCGTCGTGCCATAGACCTCGCATGCCCTGGTGAATTACCCCCCCCCCCCCCCCCGCCTATGGCAGAAATGTGTATTTTTCTTTACCGTTTACCAGTAGGCTAATGTTGTCCTTGATACTGCATGTGGGGTTAATGGGAAAATTGCGTTTCACCGAAGGATAACAAAGGTGTTTTGTTAACATTCAGAGAACACACTGCCGCTTAAAATTCTAAATCAGTTGCCTTATCACAGAGAGAAATGTATTTTAGGAGGCTTTGTTCATGGGACCACAGCTGCATGAACCACAGACAAATCTGTTAATAGTCCATTCATTTTCCTAGAACTGCAGCAAAGACTGAAGACTCTGGAGTTGCAGGGACATACTGTCACCTATTTGTGATGTGATCAGGCCACGCCTCTCTTTGGGGGGGAAACAACTTGGGATAGTAAACGGTTTATAAATCATGCCAAAGACTATTAAAGGAACACACCAACATGATGGGAATGCACTGACAATCTTCTCCTGAGTCAAACAAGAAGATAGATACATATTTCCACTCTGTGCGTTCAGTAGAAAGATATCCGGTTGCAAGCTAGCCTAGCTTAGCACAAATGAATGGAAAGCGGATACGGACCGCTTCCATTCATTTGTGCTAAGCTAGGCTAGCTTGCAGCTGGATAGCTTTTCTACTGAACGCACAGAACACATAGGGCTAGATCCACAAAGAATGGATTGCACGGTGCTAATTGC
Organism: Notolepis coatsorum; assembly: GCF_963971535.1. NCBI lineage: Eukaryota > Metazoa > Chordata > Actinopteri > Aulopiformes > Paralepididae > Notolepis > Notolepis coatsorum. Next base: position 39,182,027 of record NC_140169.1, on the reverse strand, counting down.
ACCCTTACTTACAATTCATTATGAATAAAACATTTTGTGTATTGAGCCACGCAGGTGATTGATTGAATGAAAATTGTATTAACAGATTGCAGAATGGGTACAATGCAGTACGGCTCAATACACACAATTGTTAAGGGGATGCAGACCAGAGAAAGACTTTCGTCTTGTTTACATCAGGGTCCCCCATTTTCAATTAATAATTAATTGTAAGTAAGGGTGCAATTAACACTGTGCAATCCATTCTTTGTGGATCTAGCCCATAGTCTCCTCTTGTGTTTCCACCCAGGTCCTGCAGATGTCTCTGTGTGTCACCAGCTGTTGTCAATCAGTCATCACCCCCTTACTTATGTCTGTTTATCCCAGTCAGTGGTTAGTCGTCTGTCTGTTAAACCTGTCCTGATCGTACTGGCCGCTAGTTGTCTGTAGTTCTGTTCTTGGCTTTTTGTCTGTTAGAGTAGCCAGTGAGCTCTCCCTCCTGTTTCTCCCGCACCTGCCTGCTTTTGTCGGCTCCATTAAAGGTGCTATAAATAGCCACTAGATGTTACACTAGAGCACCAGCATGTCATTTATCCAATCAGGTGCATTTCATGTGGGGGAATGGGAAGTAGGGGGGCGGGGGTACATGCACAACAACATTAATTTGAATCAAAGCAAAACTTTTATTCTGCACCTTTCTAAAAGCTCTGTGGATGTATTATTTAAAAGTCTAATATCTATAGAGTGTTTTCACGGCGCGTCATCAAATCGGAAGTCGGCCATCTTGGCGAGAAACGTTGGCGTAAACAGCGGGTGATTGCATCGAACTAGCAACTCTTCAAGTTCATTCTTGCTCAAAATGGTAAATTATTGCCGTGTTCTTGGCTGCACTCATAGGTCGGACCGGGAAAAACATTTGGAGTACTTCAGATTGCCAATTGTTATCACAAATCAAGGAGAAGAGGGCAAACAATTGTCTCAGGAAAGGAGACATTTGTGGTTGGCCAAACTGAACCAGGGCCCTCATTTATCAACAGTTCTTAGAAAGTCTTCTACTTTCGTTCGTAAGCACAGAATTTAGAATGTGTGCACGCACAAAAAAAACTGGATTTATCACACGTGCGTACACAGGTCCTACGCACACCTGTCTTGATAAATATCACTTTGATCCTACGCTGGAGCTTGTGCACAGTTTTATGCATTTGCATACCAGAACCGCCCCGATTATCCATATATGGTAATGGAACACCCCTATGGGATGTGAAATAATGGACTGACCCGAGCGAACTCTGAGAGATTGTTCACAGAGGCGCTGCCGAACCAAGATATAATATGATGTGTATAATATAATGTGTGTAGAGGCATATGATACAATCTATTTTGTTGTCTGTATTAGGTAGCCTATATGAATTACATATAATAGCAGCCAGCCCATAGCCTACATTATGCAACAGTAACTTGCGCATATATAATAACACACAGCCCTGCGATGCCTGCATAGAGTAAACTAACTTGATCATTAATCTAGCTGTTGTATCTTTACGCTTATGAAAACATTAAATAATATGTATAGGCTATAGGCCGTCGCTTTAATAGCCTATTATTCTCAAATTGCATTTAATGGCTATCCGACTCGAGTCCTCGCTATCCTCGCGGACGGACAGGGGGCGAAATTAAAGCCCGCCAAGCGCCATTGGCGGTCAGTTTTTACGTTTGGCGATTGCCACTGAGAGGTCTGCCCGCCGTGTGGCGGGTACCAAATAGTCATGTAAAAATAAAAAATCTGCGGTGTGTTTTGGTTTTACGACAGTCGCAGTTTTTGGCAACCTCCGTCTCTCACGGCGCGTCATCTCGTTGGCTTGTTTACCAACGTGACATCCGCTACACGCTCTTCTTCTGCTCTGTAGGGAGCTCAGCTAACGTTACGCCCACCTAGCTAACGCAGAGTAGCCAACGTTAGCGAAATGTAATAACGTTAAATAACATTAATCACTTCTACTCCGGAGGTGTGTTCTCGTCGTTTGCAGAACTATCAAAAAAATTTGGTCTCCCAAATTCTCACCTTTTCCGTTTTTTTCAGATCAGGCATTTTGTTCAGAACCAATTCCCACAATTCCCTGGCCGTCCTCCAGACTCTAGGACTGACCCTCTCCTATCGCTCGGTACTGGGCGGAAAGGGCTCGTCTCAATTTTATATGATAAAATATTTTGGATGAACCCAACTTGCTTAGACTCCCTAAAAGCCAAATGGGACGAAGATCTGGGAATTATCATTACAGATGAACAATGGGATCATATATTAGACCTTGTACACACTTCCTCTATATGTGCAAGACACAGTTTGCTGCAGTGTAGGATCCTGCATAGGGTTCACTACACCAATGCGAGGTTAGCAAAGATATACCCGGATAGAACGGATGCGTGTAATAGATGTAAACAATCTCCAGCCGATTATATGCACATGTTTTGGACGTGCCCCAAACTCACAGAGTTTTGGACTGCAATATTTGATACACTAAGTAGGGTCCTGGGCGTGACGTTAGACCCTGATCCACTCACTGCCTTTTTCAGTATCCCGAATACCCCTACGATCGTATCTAGGGCTGCAAAACGAGTTGTGGCGTTCACTACCCTCCTCGCTAGGAGACTTATTCTCTTTAAATGGATACACCCTTCCCCACCTACTTACAACAGATGGATACAGGAGATACTACATTGCGTTAAGCTTGAGCGAATCAGATTCTCCCTAAAGGGCTCCCTTGAAACATTCCATGTGACCTGGCAACCATTTCTGCAACACATCGATACCCTGACTATCAATGAAGAGACTTAGAAAGGATAGAGCTTTACACCTTTAACTGCACTTCCTTATTTTTTATTATTATTTTATTCCTATTTTCTAATCCCCCCCCCCTTCCCTGTCCTGGTATGTATGGGTGTGAATGAGACCCCCGGGGGCTGGGTGGGTAACTGGGGGGGGGGGGGGGGGGAGAGGGGAACGGGAGACGCAGCTGCAGAACGTCAAACTAATAATAAAATTACTTTCAAAACAAATATTAAGAGATATCTTGCAAACATGTCAAGTATGTAACTGTTATCTGTGTATTATATATATATTTTTTTGTTGTTTGACAGGAATGTTAGATTTTATAATGTGAATTTGTATATTTGTATTAATTTTTAATTTGTGTTTTGTTTAAATTTTTATTCGTATTCTTCATTGTACATTTGTAATGTATTTTTTTTGTCTAGGACCCCAGGAAGACTAGAGGCTCTTTTATGGGTCTCTAATGGGGATCCTTTAATAAACATAAACATAAACTACCCAAGAATTACCACAATACTATAGACAGGGGTGAGGGAAAGAGCGAAATAATCTCATTGATGACTTTCTTCTGGAGAGTTTTCTTTCTGTGTTTTTAGTTCCTTCTTTACTCCTTTTTATCAAAATGTTTGTGCATAATATAGATGGGTCTGATTGATATTATTATTGTTTTTTTTTGTTTTTCTTTCCCAGTAGCATCTATGCTGTATGTTTGGATGTTTTGCAGATGTGTTTTCAACAACTCCGGTGTGGGGGGGATGGGGTGGGTATGAGGGAGGGGAAGGGGAAATGAAAGGGGAAGAAAAGAGAAAAAGATGGAAAATGAATGATGTTGTTGCCAATTGTAAATGTACAACTTACTTTTCCTGTAATAAAGACATTTATTAAAGAAAAAATAACATTAATCACTGATACAGTATGTGGAACCATATTAAAGGAGTAAGCCGGCCGGTAAAAAGACAACTCACGGCGGAAGAAGTGGCAGCGAGAGCGAGCCAGTGGCTCGCTCGTTAGCTCACGTTACCTCTATATGTCCCAGTAAACTAGATAGTTCACTGAGGCGTTGTCTTAAGTAACGTTATCTAGCGGGCTAGCAGTAGCTACAGATAGCTCCTGATATCAATGTCTTATAACATTGATTCAATGCGTATTCTAGCTGAGGGCATGCTGAATGTGATTTGACCAAAGCACAGTAACGTTATACCAATAGGGACCAGCTGCAGCGCCGGAGAATCCTTGCATGCTGAATGTAGAGTATAGGGTCCAGCTGCAGCGCTGAAGAATCCTTGCTAGAGCTGGAGGCTACTCGAGTATACACACAGACAGTGGAGCTGTTTGCAGATAGCGAGCATTTTGACTTGTTGCGTGGTGGCGATGTCTCGCAGATAATACAACTACAAGTATGATTATTTACGGATGCACCGAATGGGAAATTCTTGGCCGAAACCGATACCGAAAATAGGAAACAGTTGGCCGAAAACCGAAAGCCGAAAGGCCGAAAATGATTCATAGAATAGATTTTTTTTTACCAATGTTGTTCAGCTACCTGATTATGGAAAAATATATGATTATGGCTAAACTTAACTTAAATAATCACTATTATGGGTCTTTTTGTATCACAAACAGTACTGTATTTGCAAATCTGGTATGTCATAAATGTATAGATGTAGCAGTACTGTCTATCTGTATGTCATGTATGTCATATATGTCCTGATGAATTGAAAATGGGGGACCCTGATGTAAACAAGACGAAAGTCTTTCTCTGGTCTGCATCCCCTTAAAGGATAACTCCACTATTTTGGGAAATTAGCTTATTTAACATCTTCCCTGGAGTTAGACAAGAAGATACATACCTTTTTTGTCTCTGTGCGTGCATTATAGCTTTGGGAATAGATGCTCCGTTAGCATAGCTTAGCTTCATCACTGGAAGTGGGGGAGGACAGTAGCCTTACAGTGCCTTACAGTGTATTGCAAGGTCTGACATTGACCAAACTTGATATGCATGACCTTGGTGGGCTCTAGGTCAACTCCTGAAAAGGGGGTCAATGTCAGACTTTGCAATCAAAAGTTAGGGGGCTAATAACCCTTGCCATAATTTCAGTGCGCCCCTAACTTTTGATTGCAAGGTCTGACATTGACCCCCTTTTCAGGAGTTGACCTAGAGCCCACCAAGGTCATGCATATCAAGTTTGGTCAATGTCAGACCTTGCAATACACTGTAAGGCACTGTAAGGCTACTGTCCTCCCCCACTTCCAGTGATGAAGCTAAGCTATGCTAACGGAGCATCTATTCCCAAAGCAAAAATGCACGCACAGAGACAAAAAAGGTATGCATCTTCTTGTCTAACTCCAGGGAAGATGTTAAATAAGCTACTTTCCCAAAATAGTGGAGTTATCCTTTAACAATTGTGTGTATTGAGCTGTACTGTATTGTACCCATTCTGCAATCTGTTAATAAAGTTTTCAATCAATCAATCAATCAGAGAGAGAGAGAAAGAGAGAGAGAGAAAGAGAGAGAGAGGCGGACATCTGTGCTCTACTGAGCACACCTTTCTAGTCCCCAGATGACTTTGGCACAGTAGACAGCGTTCAATGTGAGAGAAACAATCCCTCCCCCTCTCGCTCTGAATAATATGCATATTAGATCACTCAGTGATATATATAGTAAATAAGGATAAAGTATGTTAAAGACGCATTTATTGGACTCGTTGCGCGCGGAGTTTACATACTGTAGAAACAGCGCGACTCCCGAGGAGATGCATTGCTCCCGAGTCCCAAGAGGAGTATCACGCAGGACAGACAGCGTCAATGTGAGAGAAACAATCCCTCCCCCTCTCGCTCTGAATAATATGCATATTAGATCACTCAGTGATATATATAGTAAATAAGGATAAAGTATGTTAAAGACGCATTTATTGGACTTGTTGCGCGCGGAGTTTACATACTGTAGAAACAGCGCGACTCCCGAGGAGATGCATTGCTCCCGAGTCCCAAGAGGAGTATCACGCAGGACTGAAGAGCTCACAGCGCGCCAATATCGTCAATATCCCCCCCTTTCCTCACTAATGGAACTGGTGCCACAGAGTCACGTTAGAACGTTAGCTTAGTGGCTAACGTCAGTTAGCTTAGCGGCTAATGTTAGCCCCGTTGCTGCGCTAAAGCAAGTCTCCTCTCAGCCTCCTTAGCCAAATTGAAATGCCAAAACTATATGGCAAGGTCTGTGAGCAAGTGGAGAAAAACTCAGTACAATTAAACACTATGCAACGACCACTGCAAACGGCGAGTGAATCGTCAAGTAACGTTAACCAGGGTGTCCGTGGATCCTTAAAAAGTCTTAAAGTCTTAAATTTGTTTATCAACTATTAAGGCCTTAATTTGTCCTAAAATGTCTTAAATCCATCTTTCAGAGGTCTTAAAAAATGCCATAGACAGGAAAGATAAAATGCCATGTCATCTTTGAATGTCCCGTGACTAAGACGGGGAGGATTTGATTTGATTTGATTTATGTAATGAATCCGCGTTTTGATGACATCATCACAACAACACGCGTTAGGTTGCTTCTGTTTCGGTGATATATTTTTGGTGAAAATACTCTTTCGGTGAGCCGAATTTTCGGTGCACCCCTAATGATTATATAATATATATATTTTATTAAAAAAAAATTGGCTGGTAAGAAATATGCTTGGCGGGTAGATTCTTCCCATCTACCCGCCACTGGCCAGTGAGTCAAAAAGTTTATTTCGCTCCCTGCGGACGGACCAGTATACCTTTATATCATATCATATTCATATTCATATCATAGTTTACTATATCAGCCTACCAGCATGTAATACGTTCTTTGTTAGAACTCAACTCGTTATTATTTTGCGCATAGATTGCAGAAATACGGGAACGTTTTGATTTAGGCTTTGACATTGTAAAACTAAATAAGTGAAATTCTGTAAGCAGAATACAAGTCATGATATCACCCACACGATATATGCTCTGTATCCAGAGCATGTATGCTTTTCATTCATTTAAGACACATTTATTGCAAGGGTTTTGTAATACACATACACTCAACAAATAACCTCTGTTCTCGTTGCAATGCGTTTTTTATTCTTTCTTATACAGTAGGAAGGGGGAAGAACACTATATTGTGGGTGTTCATATGACTTGTATTCTGCTTACAGCTTCGGGGTTCCACTTATTACGTTTAACAATGGCAAAGCCTTTTAAATATAATCAAAACGTTCCTGTATTTCTGCAATATATGCGCAAAACAATAACGAGTTGAGTTACGCGGAGCGCAGTCAGTCAGTACACCCCGTATATTCCGATATATAAACCATGCTGCATTCATTCAGAAGGAAGAAAGACCTATTATTCCAAATGCTATTTATAGGGTTTTGACCATAATTACACTACTGTTGCTATTTTACAATGAACTATAATGAATTACGGGGGTCATACAGAACACGTCAGTCAAGCTTATTTCCGCATTGAAACTATGCATGAAACTGATGAGAGCTATGCCGTCCATCTGCAGTCCCCATATTCTACCACAGGGCGCCAGCTACGCATGCTCCGACCTGTGCTTAGATATACGCACAAAGTCAAGTTCACGCTCAAATTGATAAATCACACACTTTGCTTAGAAATGATCGTACGCACGGGTTACGCACATATCTGTGTGTACGCAACATTGATAAATGAGGGCCCAGGATTTCCATGGCAAGACTGTTAACACATTTCGGCTATAGGGCGACAATAATGTGGTCAAGAGGCATGGGTTCTATCTTGAGCCTGAACTGGCGTGGTTTCTTTTATTCACATGGAAAGAGCAGCAGTAACATACAGGTCTTCTCTCACTGAGAGACATTGGGGAAGAGAACGAAGTGGGAGGATACATTCGCTTTTATACTCACCACAAGGCGGTTCCGCCTAGAGCGCCCTCTAGTGGGAACAGATATATATGCAACTAGACAGTCACTGGTGGAGACAGTCATATATGCAGGTAAACAGTTACTAGTGTAAACAGCCATATGTCCAGTTAGACAGTAACTAACAATCCTACACAGAATCTCTGATCTCAACAAAGACTCTTGTCAACATTCAAGTTTGTTCTGCGCATTTCTTGTCAGGTAACGTTATGTGAAATATTAATAACAGCAACTATCATTTTACAGTGGAATAGTATGCAACCATATTGATATTAAGCTGCCGTTTCTTGCATTCTTGGCTGGATATGATTCTTATCTCATTTCATAACCTACTACAGTAGTGTAAGACTCCTAGTTTCTGTAAATGTTCCTAAAATATAGCGTCAAAAGTGTGCTATATTTTTCATTATTGTATTCCAGGTCAAAAGTGTCACCTGTACAAGAAGGATGACTCAGATTGGGTGCCATCTGTAAATATGACAGGAAAGCAAGAGCCTTCTCTGCAACCACCTAAAGAAACACGCTACCAACGTTGTGTGAATCGTACCCAGCAGAAACTGAAGGTGGATGCTGCCCATGCCTTGCTTCTTATGGACATACCAGCTGCTGCTGATAATTCTGCTGCAAGTGATAATGTCGGTGATAATGTGTGCAGTATAGGGACTCAAACTGAAATGACTGGTGATTTTATTTATTCTATGACCAATGAAGTTATAAATCTGAGAGCGGAAAACCTTCAGTTGCGTTCTGATGTGAAACAGTTGTCCTCTACCTATGACCAAAGTGCATTTGTGGGTAAAGATGAGAAGGTTTTATTTTTCACTGGCCTACCTACATTCCAGATTTTGTTAGCACTCTTTACATACCTTAGTCCCCACCTTCCTGTGAAGAAGTCGCTTAATCCATTCAAGATGCTGATGCTGACTTTGATGCAACTAAGGCTTAATGTTTCTACAACCTTCCTGTGTTATGCATTCAATGTGTCAATATCCACTGCTTCTAGGGTATTTACTGATGTCATGTTTATTCGCATGAAACCACTTGTGATATGGCCAGAAAGAGAACATTTGCAAAAAACCATGCCAATGCAATTCAGAAAACATTTTGGGAAAAAAGTTGTTGTTATTGTCGACTGCTTTGAGGTTTTTATAGATCGTCCATCTAACCTTATAGCCAGAGCAGAAACATGGTATTCCTACAAGCACCATAACACAGTAAACATTTTTATTGGTATTACACCACAGGGCACAGTCTCTTACATTTCAAATGCATGGGGAGGAAGAGTTAGCGATAAGTACATAATTGAAAACTGTGGCTTTTTGGACAACATTGTTCCTGGTGATTTAGTTCTCGCTGACCGTGGCTTTGATATTCAGGACACTTTAGGTTGCATAATGGCTCAGGTCAAAATACCAGCCTTCACTCGAGGGAAGTCGCAGTTAGCTCCAATTGACTTAGAAACCACAAGGAAAATTGCTCATGTTAGGATTCATGTTGAGCATGTGATCGGTAGTGTGCGCCAGAAATATTGTATTTTGGGGGGGACATTGCCAATTGATTTCTTGATGTGCAAGGATACCATAGACAAGATTGGACTTGTCTGTTGTGCTCTGGTGAACCTTTGCCCATCAGTTGTTGATTTTAATTGAAGTGTCTTGTTGTGCTCTGGTGAACCTTTGCCCATCAGTTAAGAGTTAAAATAGTAAATTGTATAGTAGTGTACATAGGAACCAGATTATCAGGAACTTAGCATGTCTTTTTTTATCATGCATATCTTGTGTCTTACCTATTTAATTTTTTTATATGCCTATTTTTATTATTGTATTTTGCACAATCAATGCGGGCATGACCACCCGCATTTCACTGTATGCCCTGGTATGCATGTGACAAATAAACCAGTTGTTGCTTTTAACTGAGGTGTCTTGTTTTAGGCTATGTAGATAAATAAAAGCACTGTAAAGTCATTGTTAATAGTATTGTTGTGTGGTACAATACGCCATTCCCATCAGAACACTTGAATAACAGAACAGACAGTTTTGTATGTAACGTGAGGTGTTTAATAACAAAACAAAAAACACCAATATAAATTGCATAAATAGCAGCATAAACAACAATATAATCTCTCATTTACAATACATAACATAACTATTATTATTATTTGATACACAAAATTGTCACCCACTCACAATATCCTCCTTCCAGAAATCCTCTTTCCAATGTGCTGCTTGCCTGGTTAAATAAAAATATATATATATAAAAATCACAGCATGGGTGTAGTGTCTGCAAATCAGCTTCAGAATAGAAATCAAAATAGCACTTATTAGGAGTTGTTTGTAATTAGGCTGTACATTGGATATAAATGAAGACGTCAATACAAATGTATGAAGCTACACAACGGTTTACTGAAAATAGCATAACCATAACCTAGGTTTTTTTACAAGGTTTCTTGACCCTTTGTGTTTCTATATCAGACCATCAGTCAGTAGTATACTGTGTGTACTTTGTGTCTCTATATCAAACCATCAGTCAGTAGTATACTGTGTGTACTTTGTGTCTCTATCAGACCATCAGTCAGTAGTATACTGTGTGTACTTTGTGTCTCTATCAGACCATCAGTCAGTAGTATACTGTGTGTACTTTGTGTCTCTATATCTAACCATCAGTCAGTAGTATACTGTGTGTGTTTACGTTGTGTCTCTTCTCAGACAGCAGGAGGACAAAGAGGCCGGCCCTCATTTATCAACAGTTCTTAGAAAGTGTTCTACTTTCGTTCGTAAGCACAGAATTTAGAATGTGTGTACGCACAAAAAAATGTATCACACGTGCGTACACAGGTCATACGCACACCTGCAAGTACTCTGTCTTGATAAATATCACTTGTTCTACGCTCCGCGCTCGTGCGCGATTTTAAGTATTTGCATATAGCACCGCCCGTAATTAACCATATACGGTAATGGAACACCCCCATGAAATGTGGGAAAAATGGACTAAACCGAGCAAAAGCGTGTTATGGGAGAAATACGTGACAGGCTGACAGACTGCATGTACACGGTGATGTCGGATATTATATCTATTAACTTCCTAAAAGACCATTGCTGCCTGGACACCACAAAACACTAATAAAGACCGCGTTAACCACTGTTTGCCGTTGCCCATTGGTATTAATGCATGCTGGAATATGAATGCCTTTCTTCATTTAGTTCTTTTAACGTTCGATTAATACCCAGGGATTAAAGTTATCCGTAAATGTTCTACCTGCATGGTTTAATATGATTCGTAGAGGCATGCAATCTATTTTGATGTCGGTATTAGGTAGCCCATAAATTATTATTATAATTTTTTATATTAATAATTATTATATTACAATAAAAGACAGCTCCGTCTTTTAATACACACATATATTGTACAGTAACGTCAAATAAACACGTACAGTCCCCGCTGAAATAAAGGTTTTGCACGCACGTACCAGCAGTGATCTATTCTACAGCATAAAAGATAGCCACTTATACTATTCTGAGTAGATAATTCATCTGTATCGCAACAGAGTCACGGATCTGGTCGGGGCAGGTAGCATTATGTCGGGAAAATCTTTATGAAATAAACAAATGTGAATTAAAGAATTTAAAACGAAGTTTAGCATATTAAATCGTTTTATAAGCTTATAGCTTTTTTCGTGCTGATTTGAGAAGGGTCCAGCTCCATAACCGGAGAGCAACGCTCTCAGGGCCAAGATAGCACTTATACTATTTTGAGAGAGACAGCAGAGAGACAGACAGCAGAGAGACAGTCAGACAGACAGATAGACACTGTTCCACAGTGTGTGTGTGTGTGTGTGTGTGTGTGTGTGTGTGTGTGTGTGTGTGTGTGTGTGTGTGTGTGTGTGTGTGTGTGTGTGTGTGTGTGTGTGTGTGTGTGCGACTACTAGAAAGAAGAAACTTGAAACTTGAAACTCCTAGTAGAGACTCCCCCCCCCCCCCCCCCCACCCCTCTGGACCACCTCCTAGTAGAGGGTCCAGAGGGGGGGGGGGGGGGAGTCTCTACTAGGAGGTTGTCCAGAGGGGGGGGGGATCTCTACTAGGAGGTGGTCCAGAGGGGGGGGGGGGTCTCTACTAGGAGGTGGTCCAGAGGGGGGGGGGGTGAGTCTCTACTACTAGGAGACTAGTAGTCATACACACACACACACACACACACACACACGCATACACACACACACACAGTTCCCCGCGAGCGCAGTCAGTGCACCCGATAACGCTATATATAAACCATGCTGCATTCATTCGGAGAGAAAGACCTATTCCAAATGCTATATTTATAGGGTTTGACAATAATTACACTACTGTCGCTATTTTACAATGAACTATAATGAATTACGGGTCATACAGAACACGCCAGTTCTCTAGGTTGTCCATGTGCTGCTCTCTCTCTCTCGCTCTCTCTCTCTAGGTTGTTCATGTGCTGCTCTCTCTCTCTATCTCTCTCTCTCTTTCCCCCTATCTGTCTTTATGGTGGTTGTATTCCGTTGGATGTCCTTTTGTTGTCACAGCAGCTCACAAATCTTGCTGCTGTGTTTGCACATTGTTGTACTCTCTCTCTTCCTCTTCCTCTCTCTCTCTCTCTCTCTCTCTCTCTCTCTCTCTCTCTTTCCCCCTATGTGCTGCTCTCTCCTCTATTTCTCTTCCCCATCTCTCTGTCTCTCCCTTCCTCCCTCTCTATCCCCTCTCCCCCCATCTCTCTCTTTCTCTCTCTCCCCCCTCTCTCTCTATAGGTTGTGTATGTCCCCCCCTCTCTCTCCCCTCTCTCTCTCTTTATCTCGTCCCCTCCCCATCTCTCTGTCTCTCCCTCCCTTCCTCCCTCTCTCTCCCCCCTCTCTCTCCACCTATCTCTCACTGTCTCTTTCTCTTTTTTTTTTGTATTTTATTTTTTTATTATTTTTTAAACAAACACATAAACAAACATGACAACACACAATAGGATATACAAATACACATATGCTCCAGCTCGTACCCCCCTCTCCCGGACCCCCCATTGGATAATCCAACCATTATAATTTGTTCCTAACCAGACACTACCATTATATGCTGGCTTTTATTCTCTCCACCACTTCTAACCACATTGCCATTTTGGATTCATTGAGACCCAAAATTCTAGCTGTTGATATTTCTTGATAAATCACATCGAGATATGTAAGAATCTCTGTCTCTTTCTCTGTATCTCTCCTTCTCTCCCCCCTCCCTCTCCCTACCCCCACCCCCCCCTCTCTCTCTCTCTCTCTCTCCTCTCTCTCTCTCTCTCTCTCTCTCTCTCTCTCTCTCTCTCTCTCTCTCTCTCTCTCTCTCTCTCTCTCTCTCTCTCCACGTGTCTCTCTTTCTATGCTGTGTATGTGTTATCTCTGAAGTGATGTTTACAAGATGGTGGGTGTTTTATGTTGTTTGATGTGGTTGAGTCTTAGTTTAAGACTTGTTGGAGGGAAGTGTCACAATGGGGTGCCTGGTGTGTGTGCATTTCCATGTGCATGTCCATATTTGTGGTGTGTGTGTGTGTGTGTGTGTGTGTGTGTGTGTGTGTGTGTGTGTGTGTGTGTGTGTGTGTGTGTGTGTGTGTGTGTGTGTGTGTGTGTGTGTGTGTGTGTGTGTGTGGGGGGGGGGTGCCTGTGTGTTTGGTGTGTGTGTGTGTGTGCGTGTGTTTGGTGTGTGTGTGTGCGCGTGTGTGTGGGTGTGCGCGCGTGTGTTTGGTGTGTGTGTGTGTGCGTGTGTGCGTGTACATGTGTGTGTGTGTGGGTGTGCGTGCGTGTGTTTAGTGTGTGTTCGTGTGTGTGTGTGCATTCATGTGTCTCTATGGAGTGCTAGCCCACACAATGAAGCTTGCCAAGGAAAAGTTGGCTGCTGGCGCTGCTGTGAGTTACTGTGCGCTCACAGTCGATACATAACAGTCGTTGAAAGCCCCCAAAGCCCCAAGTAGGCATAGACAACTCCTAATTCTAGCCTATGGCTAACATTGTAGCACCACCTCCGCCCACCCACACACCCTGCATCTATCTTGCATTAGTACTACAGTAGCAGCCATGGTAGAACTAGAAGTCCTCCATCCTGTATCAGTACTACAGTAGTAGCCATGGTAGAACTAGAAGTCCTCCATCCTGTATCAGTACTACAGTAGTAGCCATGGTAGAACTAGAAGTCCTCCATCCAGTATTAGTACTACAGTAGCAGCCATGGTAGAACTAGAAGTCCTCCATCCTGTATTAGTACCACAGTAGTAGCCATGGTAGAACTAGAAGTCCTCCATCCAGTATTAGTACTACAGTAGCAGCCATGGTAGAACTAGAAGTCCTCCATCCTGTATCAGTACTACAGTAGCAGCCATGGTAGAACTAGAAGTCCTCCATCCAGTATTAGTACTACACACGTGCCAGTGGCGGCTCGCCACTAGGGGCGCAAGGGCGCCGACCCAC
>NC_140169.1:39142854-39162854 GCF_963971535.1 Notolepis coatsorum | reverse complement strand
AGGAAACACAGGTAGTGTGGTAGGGCTTGAATTAGTGTTTCTTAGGGTAGACATGTGGTAGGCCGGGTTTTTTTTTTTCCTGCAGTTTAGACGTAGAAGCATATGTGGTCACATCAGGTTAGAAGGCGCACCTGTTTGGAATTGTTTGTTGGGTTTATTTTGTTTTGTTTGTTTGAGTGTTTGTTGAGCATACCTGGTAGCACCTAACACCCTGAGTGTATGTCACGTCTATTTAGGGTGGGTGTGGTTTTTTTTTTGGTTTTTTTTACGTCCTTGAAATGTGCGCTCCGTAGCACACATTGCCACAGCGTCCCTTTATGGTTGTTATTAGTGGTTTTGGCATTCAGTATGGTTCTTCAGTGGTTCGTCGTGGTTCTTTAGTCGTTCTTCGGTGGTTCTTTGGTGTTTCTTTGGTGACTCTATGGTGAACGGGTGGTGGCGCTGGTGTAGGAAAGATGGCTTCCGTTAGGGATTTTGTTGATCTCCCTTCGCATGACTTGTTGGAGAGGTTTTCCAAAGAACAGCTTCTGGAGCTTGCTGTACACTACAAGGTGGAGCTTTCTCCCAGTGAGAAACGGTTGAAGCCATCTGCCTTGAGTGCTTTAAGGGTGTTGCTCATTAGAGGGCAGGTGCTTGAGGAGAGGGTGGAGCAGCCTCCTTCGTCTGACGCGTCTCCGCTTTTATCTGGTGCAGAGGGTGAATGGAGGGTTAGAGAGTTGGAGTTTAAGGAGAGGCAGCTACACCAGGAGCGTGAGGAGAGGAGAGAGGAGCGTGAGCTTAAGGAGAGGAGAGAGGAGCGTGAGCATGAGCGTGAGCTTAAGGAGAGAGAGAGGAGAGAGGAGCGTGAGCTTAAAGAGAGGAAAGAGGAGCGGGAGCTTAAGGAGAGACAAATGTTGCTGGAGCACGAGCGTGCGCAGAAGGAGCTTGAGTATAAGCATGCTGCCTTACAGGCGGGTGTTCTGTGTCCAGAGTCACGTTCCGGTTTTGATGTAGGCAGGAATATTAGGATGGTGCCTCCGTTTTTTGAGAAAGACGTGGAAAGATATTTCCCCCTTTTTGAACGGGTGGCAACCACATTGAAGTGGCCTGATACCGCCTGGACACTGCTGCTGCAATGTGTTTTGGTTGGTAGGGCACAAGAAGCCTACACTGCTCTGTCCCTTGAACAAAGCGCTGATTATGAACTTGTTAAAGCTTCCATATTGAGGGCTTATGAGTTGGTCCCCGAGGCCTATCGTCAGCGTTTTAGAGGTTATCGTAGGCAGGAGGGGCAGTCTTATGTTGAATTTGGAAAAGAGAAGGAGAACCTGTTTGACCGGTGGTGCACCTCGCAGAAAGCAGAATCAAGGGAGCAGCTCAGACAGTTGGTTCTCCTAGAGGAATTTAAAAGGTGTGTTCCTGATAACGTGTCCACACATCTAAATGAGCATAAGGTATCGAAGATAGCCGACGCTGCTGTCTTGGCTGATGAGTTTGTGTTAACACACAAATCTGTCTTTGTAGAGGAGGGCCGTGTGGACTCCAGGGGTAGTAGGCGTCCTTCTCAGGGGAGCCGGTTCCCGGCACCCGTGTCTGCTGGTCGGTTTACTTCGACTCCTAGGCAAGGTGGCTCTGCTAGTGCATTCCCAGAGGGGGTTATCTGTTTTTACTGTAAGGAGCCTGGTCATATCGTTGCTGGATGCCCTGTGCTTAAGCAGAAGAATGTAAAAACGTCAAATGTCAAAGGTCAAATGTGACACCCATGAGGTTGTTAACTTAGATGGTGATATGACACTTAGTGACACGTTCTTTGTTGAGTTGAAAAGTGGCCCTGATGAGGGTTTTGGTAAGGTGATACCGTCTCATGAGCAGTTGGTACTAGAGCAAAACAAGGATGTCTCCTTGTCGTCCCTCTTTGAAGAGGCGGTTTTAGAGGATGCAATGGTAGATACGTCTCAAGGATACTTTGTTAGCAATGACGTGCTCATGAGAAAGTGGACACCACCTAACCTGTCCAGTCTGGATGACTGGGGCAGTGTGTTTCAGATTGTTGTTCCAGCCGTGTATCGTCCTGATATACTGCATCTAGCACATGATCATGATCTTGCTGGTCACATGGGGGTCAGGAAGACTTATGACCGTGTGCTGAGACATTTTTGTTGGCCTGGTTTGAAGTCAGATGTGGCACAATATTGTCGCTCGTGCCATGTGTGTCAGGTGGTTGGTAAACCAAACCAGAAGATCCCTCAGGCTCCTCTGCAGCCTATCCCTGCCGTTGGGGAACCTTTTGAGCGGATCCTCATTGACTGTGTTGGTCCCCTCCCTCGAACTAAGACAGGGAACCAGTACCTTTTGACTATTATGTGTGCAGCGACCCGTTTTCCTGAAGCCATTCCTTTACGCAAGATCACAGCCCCAGCTATATCCAAAGCTCTGGTTAGGTTTTTCTCGACGTTTGGTCTACCAAAGGTCATTCAATCAGATCAAGGGTCTAACTTCATGTCCCGTCTCTTTGCTCAGGTCCTCCAGCAGTTGTCTATCCAGCATTGCCCTTCCTCTGCCTATCATCCAGAGTCCCAGGGGGCGCTGGAGAGATTTCACCAGACTATCAAAACAATGCTGCGGGCATATTGTACGGAGTTCGACAAAGACTGGGATGATGGAATTCCTTTGCTTCTGTTTGCTGCTAGGGAGGTAACCCAGGAGTCTCTTGGATTCTGCCCGGCTGAGCTGGTGTTCGGCCACACAGTGAGGGGTCCTTTGAAACTGCTGAAGGAAAAGTGGTTGGCTGACCAGACTCCTTCCTCTACTAATTTGTTGGACTATGTGTGTGACTTCAGGCTTAAGCTTAGTAGAGCATGTGAACTAGCGAAAGAGAACCTAAAGGTAGCCCAAGGAAAAATGAAGGTGTGGTATGATAGGCGGGCCCGACATAGGGTGTTCTCACCGGGAGACAAGGTGTTGGTTCTCTCGCCTATTCTTGGGTCTGCATTACAGGCTAAATACAGTGGGCCATACTCCATTGAGCGCAAAGTTGGTGAGGTCGACTACTTGATTAAAACTCCCGACCGCAGGCGCAAGAGTAGATTATGTCACGTCAATATGTTGAAGGCGTACAATGATAGGTCTCAGATGGACCAGTCAGGGGTCAAGCCTGTGGCTATTCTGACAGTTTCTGCATCTCCTATTGTGGCCGACTGTTCTGTGTCGAAGGAGATTTCTCAGGGCAGGTTGCCAAACACCCAGATACTAGGTGACTTGGACTCACACCTGTCGTACTTGCCACTTCCTGAGCGTGCGGATGTGGTGCGCCTACTTAGACAGCATACACGTTTGTTTTCTGATGTCCCTAGTCGTACTAATGTACTCGAGCACGACATTGATGTTGGTAGTGCAGGGCCAATTAAGCAACATGCCTACAGGGTGAATCCGGAAAAACGACGGATCTTGAGTAAGGAAGTAGACTATATGGTGAGACATGGCATTGCGGAGCCCAGCTCTAGTGCGTGGAGCTCCCCCTGCCTGCTTGTTGATAAGCCAGACTGCACTCATCGGTTCTGTACTGACTTCCGTAAAGTTAATCCAGTAACCAAGCCGGACTCGTACCCTCTTCCTCGGATGGACGACTGTATCGATCGGGTGGGTTCAGCAGCCTTTGTAAGTAAATTGGATTTGCTGAAGGGATACTGGCAGGTTCCGCTTACTCCGCGAGCACGTGAGATATCCGCTTTCTGCCAGTATACAGTGATGGCCTTTGGCATGCGAAATGCCCCAGCGACGTTTCAGCGGCTAGTGAACAAGGTCCTGGCCGGAGTAGCGTTCTGTGAGGCATATCTGGATGACCTGGTTATCCACAGTTCCTCTTGGTCACAACATGTGGAGCATCTGGCGGAAGTGTTCACGCGGTTGGGTGATGCTGACTTGACAGTTAACCTTGCGAAATGTGAATTTGGACAGGCCACGGTTACCTACCTGGGTAAGGTGGTTGGACGTGGGCATGTGTGCCCCATTACAGCTAAGGTGGAGGCTATAGTGGGCTTCCCTGCTCCCATCACCAGGCGGGAGTTAAAGCGCTTCCTAGGTATGGCAGGGTACTATAGGAGTTTCTGTAGGAACTTTGCTTCTGTTGTTGCCCCTTTGACCAATCTGCTCAGTCCTAAGGTACCTTTCGTGTGGACTGAGACTTGTCAACAGTCTTTTGAGAGCATCAAGGGTATTCTGATTAGCGCTCCCGTTCTGTCAGCTCCCGATTTTCAATTGCCATTCAAGTTGGCAGTGGATGCTAGTGACCTCGGTGCTGGAGCCGTCCTCCTGCAAGAGGATGCATTAGAGGTGGAGCACCCAGTGTGCTACTTTTCTAAAAAGTTTGACAGGCATCAACTGCACTACTCTACTATAGAGAAGGAGGCGCTCGCTTTGGTTCTTGCCTTGAACCATTTTGATGTTTACGTTGGATCCTCCAGTTTACCCCTTGTTGTGTATACAGACCATAACCCTTTGGTTTTTCTTCGCAGCATGGTGAACTCGAACCATCGTTTGATGCGATGGAGTTTGTTCCTCCAGGCGTATAACTTGGATATTCGCCACATTCGTGGGAGGGACAACGTGCTAGCAGACGCCCTCTCACGATCATAGTACCGGTGTTTGTGGTACCCGTTATCACTGTTGTGGTAGTGGCCCTGACAACTAAGGGGTCACAGTTGTTTTTTTGTTTTGTCTATGAGTTGTTGTGTAGTGGTTGCCTCTTGGGCAACCAGTTTGGTGGGGGAGGTGTTATGTACTAGAGGCCTGATCACTCTGTGTCACGGGGCATGTAGGTGAGGGCTGCCACTTAGTTAATTAGTGCTGATTGGTTACCTGCTGGGAGGTTTAAAACCAGCCAGGCACACACACATGCAGGGTCTGTGTTTAGAAGAGTGTGGGTTACCAGATAGATTGTCACGTTCTTCCAGTCCTTATCCTTTTAGCTTACACTAGTAATTCCTTAATATAGTAGCACTTGAGTTAATACACAGGTTTTGGTGTCGGTTTTGCACATAGGTTGCGGGGCCTTGAGCCAGGGTCGTAACAGCCGTACAGGTCTTCTTTAAACAAGTCAAGAAGAAAACATAACAATAAGTCAAGAACAGAACACCATAAGGTCCAAACATTTTTAGATGAATGCAAATAAATGAAAGAATGCAAGCACTAAGTACTACAGTAGTAGCCATGATAGAAGTCCTCCATCCTGCATTAGTACTACAGTAGTAGCCATGGTAGAAGTCCTCCATCCTGCATCCATCCTGTATTAGTATATAATTTCTCAGTGTGAGGGACGGGCTAAGTTGGCAGAAATACGCTCCACCACCAGGGAAGCAGCTTTGAGGCGTAGTAAACCTGGCTGCCAGAGGGGGCAGGAACAACAATAAAGGGCATCTGGTTGCTGCTGCCAGTAAGACCTCCAACACACAACAAGCATGTAACACACATACACACTACAGCATGGCACCTACCCAGACACACACACACACACACGCACGCACGCACGCACGCACGCACGCACGCACGCACGCACGCACGCACGCACGCACACACACACACACACACACACACACACACACACACACACACACACACACACACACACACACACACACACACACACACACACACACACACACACACACACACACACACACACACACACACACACATACACACACATACACACACGCACGCTGCGTACCACCTACCCAGATGAAAGCTTTGGCTCTATAGCCCCCCCCCCACCTCCAATGTACAGCCCTCACCCAACCCACCCAACCCCACCCCACCCAACCAACCTCCTCCAATGTACAGTTTCTACGCCAAATGTATATACACTCCTTTTCTGGACACTTTTGTATCACAAACAGTACTGTATTTGCAAATCTGATATGTCATAAATGTATAGATGTAGCAGTACTGTCTATCTGTATGTCATGTATGTCATATATGTTATGATGAATTGAAAATGGGGGACCCTGATGTAAACAAGACGAAAGTCTTTCTCTGGTCTGCATCCCCTTAACAATTGTATGTATTGAGCTGTACTGTACTGTACCCATTCTGCAATCTGTTAATAAACTTTTCAATCAATCAATCAACAGTGCTCACTGAGAGTTTGGTCCGCTCACAATCTATTGTTACTATTTCTGGGATCAGGAGTTCAGGGGCCTCACAAATACCTAGCCAATGCCCGCACGCGCGCGCTGTGTGTGTGTGTGTGTGTGTGTGTGTGTGTGTGTGTGTGTGTGTGTGTGTGTGTGTGTGTGTGTGTGTGTGTGTGTGTGTGTGTGTGTGTGTGTGTGTGTGTGTGTGTGTGTGTGTGTGTGTGTGTGTGTGTGTGTGTGTGTGTGTGTGTGTGTGTGTGTGTGTGTGTGTGTGTGTGTGTGTGTGTGTGTGTGTGTGTGTGTGCGTGCGTGCGTGCGTGCGTGCGTGCGTGCGTGCGTGCGTGCGTGCGTGCGTGCGTGCGTGCGTGTGTGTGTGAGTGTATGCGCAACAGCAACTCAGAGGCTCCCAGCACCTTTCTTCTTGGCTGTAGGCCTACAGTCGGAGGTGCTTGAGTCTACCTGTGTCTACCTGCTCCCCAGCATACATACTAGCCCTTCACTGGACACCGGGGCAGAAAGGCTGAGGAGTTAAAGGGATACTTTCTGGAACCCTAGCCTTATTTGCTCCTTGCCAATGATGTTGTTGATCGGTAGAGTCCTTTCTCAGCACAATCAATACTGTCCCTCATACTAGCTCCGGCTAGGTAGACACAAACCAATGCAATGTCAATGGGGTCAAGTTCCTATGTAGAGGTTGGCCGATGACAAATTAAATCTTTACTTTTTGTGCACTGTGGAGAATATTTCAGTCAGCTTTTACAGACAAGAGCATCGCATTGGTGTGTGACTAACTAGTCATGGTTAAAAGGACGAAAGGACCAATCAACAACATCGTCTGTAAGTAGTTCCCCAGCAAGGGAACTCCAACATTTTCTGAGAAAGAAAATGCAGAAAGAATGTATTCTTTGAGTATTGACTGCCCCCTCCTGTCTCACAGGGCCTGAGAGAGAGAGAGAGAGAGAGAGAGAGAGAGAGAGAGAGAGAGAGAGAGAGAGAGAGAGAGAGAGAGAGAGAGAGAGAGAGAGAGAGAGAGAGAGAGAGAGAGAGAGAGAGAGAGAGAGAGAGAGAGAGAGAGAGAGAGAGAGAGAGAGAGAGAGAGAGAGAGAGAGAGAGAGAGAGAGAGAGAGAGAGAGAGAGAGAGAGAGAGAGAGAGGTTGCATGTGTAGCCACCTGAATATGTCTGACTATTATTCAGGGTGTCTAACGTTAATCTTTTGCATTCCCTGTGTTCACGAGGACGTTGTAACCAGTTGACCGCTCTTGATCATCCCTACCCGGACATGGACACTTAACGTGCGGTTCTCTTTGATCATCCCTACCCCGACATTGACTATTAACTTGCTGCTCTCTGATTCTCCTTATCCTAAACATTGACTCCTGCTGCTCGACCTCCACTTCGACATTCCTGGCCTACAGTCGGGGATCCAGCTGACTCAGCTCTGCTGCGTTCCCGCTACCAGGTGGCCGTGTACAACCACTCCCATAAAGCAGGGATAATCCACCCTGCTACACAGAAATCCGGAGCACCTGGAGGAAACTCACGCAAACATGGGGAGGACATGAGAACTCTGCTAAACCACTGCGCTGCCCAAACAACAGTCCTGAGCACAATGAGATCTGTCATTTACAGTAAAACACGCTCATTCTGGACTTTACCTCATAACAGCTTTGTTGATATGAGTTAGGGCTGTCCCCGACTAAGGATTTGGATAGTCGACTATGATTGGCCGAAATTAGCCGATAGTCGAGTATGAAAAAAAAGAATTTTGAAGAAAAAAAAAATCTTTTTAATACATTTACTATTATTTTTATTTGGTTGTATCATTCCATTTGGGCTGTGGGGGTTGCTTAATGTCTGAAGGAGTCAACAGAAGGCTTCGTGTCCTCTGCAAAAGCATGCAATTGGTCCACTGATGGATACATCTTGATATTTGTCTAGTCTAGTGTGTTCATTAGATGGGTGAAATCCTCTTTCAGTGCCTCTGTGCCTGTTTTCTTAGGCAGTTAGCCTCTGGTATGCGTGCCATTAGCGTTAGCCACGCTTCTAGGCCTCTTTTCTTTTGGAAAGAATGATAAATCTTTTTTTGTATCATTGTATTATAATATATATATATATATATATATATATATATATATATATATATATATATTTTTTTTTTTGCATTCGACTAAGAGGTTGGCAGTCGACTACGGCTCCTTTCGATCGATTAGTCGACTATTCGACTAATAGGGGGCCCTAATATGATTAAAAAGGGACTTTGGGGATTTTGACTAATCAAAGTATTTGCAAAGACCATATCAGAAGCAGTACTCTGGGATATGATATTGGAGCATGCACAAACTATTATATTTTCTTCAAAAGTAACAACATACTTGGTCATATATTTCAGTACTCTATCCACCTCTGACTTTTGTATTTTGTTAGATTTTTATTTTTTTATATCTTCAAAATACTCTTTGTTCAGGCATTTTAAATGAGATATCATGGAGGCCAACTCTTGAAATGTTAATATTTTGGATAATTGTAATGCAGTTCATATTTAGGATAATTTTAATGTTTCTCAATAAAGAGTGCATGTTGAAAGATACGTATGACACTATAAAGATAATATATATATATAGAAGTTTCTGAATTTTGAGTGCCCGGCATGTTGAAATGAATGAATGAATGAATGAATGAATGAATGAATGAATGAATTTATTCACACACACACACGATACATTTTACATGCGAGTATCCTCAAGTGATAACAATGTCGCAAATTGTGTGCATGTGCCAGGTCTCCCAAGAAGCTATTTAAAGCTTTTGGAGGGAGCCTGAACACAGATACAAACAGAATATGAACAACAAAACAATAACAAAAAAAACAAAAACAAAAAACAAAACAAAACAAAACAATACAACGTGGGTAGGTTTACACACCTACCTACTAACTGACATATAACAGAGATACATAATACAGACAATTTTATTCCTAAGTTATAATTTTAATTAGAGATATGATTTTAGCAGTTCCTCTTTCAGTGATTTTTTAAAGATAATATAGAAGACACAAATGATCAGTATTTTGGCTGCACTCGTTTTATTCTGCCTATTTTTATGCACTTCCTGGCTTTATTTGAGAAAATTCAAATTGTAAATCCGGATTTGTTTTGGCAGTCTGAGAGTTGTATGTTGAGTTGTTTTTTTGTGGAGGACATTTTCAGTTTTGCAGGATTTTTGGAGAAAGCATGGCACTTGAGACAAAACACATTATATCCTATATAATTGTATTTTAATTCCTCTTGTTTCTTTGTTTATATACATTGCGTACAACTTGTATTATATTACGTTTTCTTGTATTTTCTTGTATTTTCTTGTTCTTGTGGCCATCTTGGTCTATATGTCATTGTTACGACCCTGGCTCAGGGGCACGCAACCTATGTGCAAACCAACACCAAAACCCTGTGCTCTAACTCAAAGTGCTACTAACTCAAGGAACTATTAAGGTAAATGTAACTAAGGTACTAGTGCAAACCCAACGGACAAGGACTGAAGAACCTAACAGCTCTTTCTCTAAGCACAGACAGTGCATGTGTGTTACTAGGTCTGCCTTTAAAGCTCCCCAGCAGGTAACCAATCAGCACTAATTGGCTAATTGGCAGGCCTCACCTGCATGCCCGGTGACACAGGAGTGATCAGGCCTCTAGTACATAACACCTCCCCCACCAAACTGGTTGCCCAAGAGGCAACCACTACACATCAACCCATAAACAAAACAAAAAACAACTGTGACCCCTTAGTTGTCAGGGCCACTACCACAACAGCGATAACGGGTACCACAAACACCTGTACTATGATCGTGAGAGGGCGTTTGCTAGCACGTTGTCCCTCCCACGATGTGGCGAATATCCAAGTTATACGCCTGGAGGAACAAACTCCATCGCATCAAACGATGGTTCGAGTTCACCATGCTGCGAAGAAAAACCAAAGGGTTATGGTCTGTATACACAACAAGGGGTAAACTGGAGGATCCAACGTAAACATCAAAATGGTTCAAGGCAAGAACCGGGTTGGCCCCTGTCGAACATGACCACCGATACCGATCTGTCAAAATTATACTGCAAACCAAAATCAACCTGAGAACTGCGCTTAACAGAACAGAACACAGCACAACAAAACCATAGATCACTGATACCACCACCGCACCCATATCCATCCCACCTGGCACTGGCAGTTCAGGATACTGCACACCGTGAACATCCAGAGTAGGCTGTACCGCCTCAGGTACAGCCCCAGTGTACCGGGAACATGGCAGTACGACAGTCACAATAACGTCTGGAACACCATCTAAAATGGCGTCACCCAAAATAACTTTGTCCTGATCAAAATCAAAATGGCTGCCACTCAACAGACCAGGTCGCGAAGGCGGCTCCTGCTCCACAGGACACAGGTAACTAGGTTGACCATCACACCTAGTGCATGGCAGAGAATCAGTGTGGACATGTGGATCAATGTCAGAATCATCAACTGACATACTGGGACCATCCCTGCCCACAAGTGAAACATTAGGGACAATAGAGCTATTGTGGGAAGGCTGGCAGCCTAAGTCAAGCTTAGTAGCCTCTCCAACTAGAACGGTGTCACATGAAACAACAGCACCTCTCATAGCATCCTTCCCACACTCATCCTCCAATTCGTTCGTGGCCTCAGCCACCGTACAGGCTGGGAAGACCTTGAGACACTGCGCTGCCATATCATCTCCTGTCACATGCTTCTCCGGCACGCCTGTCAACTCTGGTTTCACCACCGGGCCTAACACAAAACCACAATCAAGAGAATCATTATGCAGAGGTACATCCACAGTGTGCTTTCCAAAATTCTCAACAGGTACACATTTTAACTCAACAAAGAATGTGTCACTAAGTGTAATGTCCCAAGTCGAAGTATCAACAACATCACTTTTGTCCTTTGACATTTCTCGTGCCACAGCACACACAGGAAACACTCCTGGATGTTTCTGTGCCAGCTCATTAGAGACCTCAGAAACCACAGGAATGGGAGTTACAACCGGAGTAGCCAACATTTTGTCACCAGCCAAATCATTCCCTAGAATGAAGGACACCCCCTTTATGGGAATGTGAGAACATACCCCCACAACAACATTGCCTGATACTAAGGGAGAATTGAGCGTGACCTCATGCAAAGGTGCATCCACAAATCCACCCCTAAAGCCCCGAACAACGACACCGGAATGCAAAGAAGAGTTTTCTGAAAATGGCAAAACCCCCTCCAGAATGAGGGACTGAAAAGCACCGGTATCTCTCCAAATTGTTATAGCCTGTTTGGACTCTAGTGCATTAGTCAGGGAAACAAATCCATTCATCATAAACCTTGAGGAACCCTCAAGTTCTTTGTCCACACGTTTGATACTTTCCCCATCCCCATCTAACGTTGGCATAGGCGTCCTGCATATGGTTTCTACCAGAGCCACGGTTCTGAAATTTTTCTGCTCAAGCACCGGGCACCCAGCAACGATATGACCAGGTTCTTTACAGTAAAAACAGATAATCCCTTCTGGGAATGCACCAGCAGACCCACCCCGCCTAGGAGGTGAAGTTAACTGACCAGCAGACACAGGTTTTGGGAAACGGCCCCCCTGAACAGGACGCCTATCCCCGGACTCAACACGGTAGTCCTCCAAAAACACGGACTTGTGTGTCAACACAAACTCATCGGCGAAGACAGCGGCGTCGCCTATCTTCGATACCCCACGCTCATTTAGATGTGTGGAAACGGTATCAGGAACACATCTTTTAAATTCCTCTAGGAGAATCAACTGCCTAAGCTGCTCTCTTGACTCTGCCTTCTGAGAAGTGCACCACCTGTCAAACAGGTTCTCCTTCTCCCTACCAAACTCAACATAAGACTGCCCCTCCAACCTGCGATAACCTCTAAAACGCTGACGATAGGCCTCAGGAACCAACTCATAAGCCCTCAAAATGGAAGCTTTAACCAGCTCATAATCAGCGCTTTGTTCAAGGGACAGAGCAGTGTAGGCTTCTTGTGCCCTACCAACTAAAACACATTGCAGCAGCAGTGTCCAGGCGGTATCAGGCCACTTCAATGTGGTTGCCACCCGTTCAAAAAGGGGAAAATATCTTTCCACGTCTTTCTCAAAAAATGGAGGCACCATCCTAATATTCCTGCCTACATCAAAACCGGAACGTGACTCTGGATGCAGAGCACCCGCCTGCAAGGCAGCATGCTTATATTCAAGCTCCTTCTGTGCACGCTCGTGCTCCAACAACATTTGTTTCTCCTTAAACTCACGCTCCTCTCTCCGCTCCTCACGCTCGTGCTGTAGCTGCCTTTCCTTAAACTCCAACTCCCTTATCCTCCAGTCACCCTCTACACCAGGTAATAGCGGAGATGCGCCAGACGAAGGAGGCTCCTCCACCCTCTCCTCAAGCACCTGTTCCCTAATGAGCAAAACCCTCAAAGCACCCAAGGCAGATGGTTTCAAACGTTTCTCACTGGGAGTAAGCTCGACCTTGTAGTGCACAGCAAGCTCGAGAAGCTGTTCTTTTGAAAACCTCTCCAACATGTCATGTGAAGGGTGATCCACAAAATCCCTAACGGAAGCCATCTTTTCTGCACCAGCGCCACAACCCGGTCACTTTAGAGTCACCAAAAGCTGCCAAAAGCACCCTAGCACACACACAATCCACCTAAAGAGCCACCAAAGAAACACTAAAGAACCACTGAAGAACGACTAAAGAACCACAACGAACCACTGAAGAACCATAAAGAATGCCAAAGCCACTAATACTAACCATAAAGGGACGCGGTGGCAATGTGTGCTACGGAGCGCACATTTCTAGGACGCAAAAAAAACATAAAAAAAACACACCCACCCCAAATAGACGTGTCATACACTCAGGGTGTTAGGTGCTACCAGGTATGCTCACCAAACACTCAAACAAACAAAATAAATCCAACAAACAATTCCAAACAGGTGCGCCTTCTAACCTGATATGACTACATATGCTTCTACGTCTAAACTGCAGAAAAACCCAGCCCACCACATGTCTACCCTAAGAAACACTAAGTCAAGCCCTACCACACTACCTGTGTTTCCTGGCCGCCCTAATCTACCTACCCTTAACCTAATGCCCTGTAGACCTAACCTTCTTCAACCACACCTGCTACCAGTCAAAGATCATATACCAATCATTTCATTGACCGCCCCAGGAGTACGTGGTGCACAGGACGCTAACCAACAACCAGAAAATAATGTCCCTATCTACATGTGGTGCCCACTAAACTATATATTTTAACAGCATAAGTAGTCACATCAAATTACAAACAAATACGGCATACTCACCTGTTTGACGAAATGGCTCAGCCCCCACGTTACACCATATGTAACGAACACCACCCAAACCATAATACCATGACACCCCGTGTAAAAAAAAGAAAAAAAAAAAAACCACCAAACAAAGTTCTAGGGGTAAAAGATCCCGGATGAGCGCCCAACTGTTACGACCCTGGCTCAGGGGCACGCAACCTATGTGCAAACCAACACCAAAACCCCGTGCTCCAACTCAAAGTGCTACTAACTCAAGGAACTATTAAGGTAAATGTAACTAAGGTACTAGTGCAAACCCAACGGACAAGGACTGAAGAACCTAACAGCTCTTTCTCTAAGCACAGACAGTACATGTGTGTTACTAGGTCTGCCTTTAAAGCTCCCCAGCAGGTAACCAATCAGCACTAATTGGCTAATTGGCAGGCATCACCTGCATGCCCGGTGACACAGGAGTGATCAGGCCTCTAGTACATAACAGTCATTTGTCAAGTAATTGGTCAAGTATATTATTATATACTTATTGTTATGTGTCTTGTAAGCCCATATGGGCTGGGCATACACCTGTATGTAAGACACAAAAAACATCAAATCATCAAATCAAAAAATCAAATCCTGTCAAATTCATGCGTCAGTTTTATGCAAATTGTGCACTGTGATTATTGTATTGTAAATGAGGGGTATTTTATTTTATTTATTTATTGTACTGATGAGAACATTTGTATTGCACTGCACTATTGCATCAATGTGACATTTGTATGATATAACTTTTGTAATACAATATGCTATCTCATATTGTGGTAACTAGCTTAGCAAAGGGTAAGTTCAGAATTTTAAACCCCTGGCCATGTTTTTACCAATTATATTGTCTCAGTACAGCCCATGCTTTTCTTCATAGTGATACACACAGCTCTGGCTAGTTAGCCACAAACTAATGTACAATAATGGGGCCAGTCTTCAGTCTGTACAAGCCCTGAAGTGAATGTTGAAAACGGCACCACAGTTCGTTTTGCATTTAGGGTGGAGATACACCTGTTTAAAAGCCATGTATACACTATGAAACAGAGAGCCACCATAATAATATGACTGCGGTATTAATGACTTACAACATAGAAATTGGCATTCTATCTTCATATAGCCTAAACAAGTCCAGCCCAACAAGCCACAGTAGTCTTACAAGTAGCCCAATACACTATTGTGAAAAGTAGGCCTACAGGAGCCCTTGGTAGGTGATTCTACCCCTGAATATAGGAAATGGGGTTTGTCCAAAATTCTGAACTTACCCTTTAACTTCACTGAACTTCACTTCACTTCATTTTTGAAATTCTAAAAACAACAACAACCACAACAACAGTGTGAGTTCATCCCGGGTCAAAGCAAGAGGAGTCGAGATGTCATTCAGAGGGTAAAAGTGAGGTCACAGCAGGTCAGACCCAGACAGAAAACCAATGTCCACAACCAACTCCAGGAGGACATGGTCCTGGGGAGTCTGGGGCTCTCTATGGAGGACATGGTCCTGGAGCTCTCTATGGAGGACATGGTCCTGGAGCTCTCTATGGAGGACATGGTCCTGGTCCCTGTGAGCCTGGAGCTCTCTATGGAGGACATGGTCCTTGTGAGCCTGGAGCTCTCTATGGAGGACATGGTCCCTGTGAGCCTGGAGCTCTCTATGGAGGACATGGTCCTGGTGAGCCTGGAGCTCTCTATGGAGGACATGGTCCCTGTGAGCTTGGAGCTCTCTATGGAGGACATGGTCCTGGTGAGCCTGAAGCTCTCTATGGAGGACATGGTCCTCGTGAGCCTGGAGCTCTCTATGGAGGACATGGTCCCTGTGAGCCTGGAGCTCTCTATGGAGGACATGGTCCTGGTGAGCCTGGAGCTCTCTATGGAGGACATGGTCCCTGTGAGCTTGGAGCTCTCTATGGAGGACATGGTCCTGGTGAGCCTGAAGCTCTCTATGGAGGACATGGTCCTCGTGAGCCTAGAGCTCTCTATGGAGGACATGGTCCTGGTGAGCCTGGAGCTCTATATGGAGGACATGGTCCCTGTGAGCCTGGAGCTCTCTATGGAGGACATGGTCCCTGTGAGCCTGGAGCTCTCTATGGAGGACATGGTCCTGGAGCTCTCTATGGAGGACATGGTCCTGGTGAGCCTGGAGCTCTCTATGGAGGACATGGTCCTGGTGAGCCTGGGGCTCTATATGGAGGACATGGTCCTGGTGAGCCTGGAGCTCTATATGGAGGACATGGTCCCTGTGAGCCTGAAGCTCTCTATGGAGGACATGGTCCTGGAGCTCTCTATGGAGGACATGGTCCCTGTGAGCCTGGAGCTCTCTATGGAGGACATGGTCCTGGTGAGCCTGGAGCTCTCTATGGAGGACATGGTCCTGGTCCCTGTGAGCCTGGAGCTCTCTATGGAGGACATGGTCCCTGTGAGCCTGGAGCTCTCTATGGAGGACATGGTCCCTGTGAGCCTGGAGCTCTCTATGGAGGACATGGTCCCTGTGAGCCTGGAGCTCTCTATGGAGGACATGGTCCTGGTGAGCCTGGAGCTCTATATGGAGGACATGGTCCTGGTGAGCCTGGAGCTCTCTATGGAGGACATGGTCCTGGTGAGCCTGAAGCTCTCTATGGAGGACATGGTCCCTGTGAGCCTGGAGCTCTCTATGGAGGACATGGTCCTGGAGCTCTCTATGGAGGACATGGTCCTGAAGCTCTCTATGGAGCACATGGTCCTGGTGGAACTCAGGAAGAGGTGTTTTTGACCAACAGCTAGGCTAGCTGCTCCATATCCGCTTCCATTAGTTTGTGCAAAGCTAGGCTAGCTTGCAGCCGGATAGCTTTCTACTGAAGGCACAGAGAGGAAATTGGTATCCATCATCTTGTCTAACTCTGGAGAAGACCGTAAGTGCATTTCCCATAATGTTGGCGTGTTCCTTTAAAAGGGACAGGCATTATAAATGGCTTTTTTCTGTGTTTAGCATGGTTTTATAGTAATAGGGTTTGGTATCAATGGGTCTGTGTCTCTAATTACCATATTGACTCATCAGTCTAGTCTCGAGTTCACGAGATTTTCCCTCACTAAGCTGTTCTGATTTGACAGTTTTGCTGTAGTGATATGCAGTAGGTACCATATAATGCCGGGGTGCAACCCGGACGATATATAAGAGTGCACCAGTCTGTATGAGCGTCTATGTCAACCTAAGTAAACTTGAGTCCAGTCTGCAACTAATTGTCTTCATTGTCTCGATAACACTTCATGGTGACAGCGGTAACAGTAGTGGATTGCCTACAAGCAGGACGGGAGATTGTCCGAGGATAAGTTAATTCTGCATCTGCACGTAGGAAACCCGTCACTCTGTCAGCGCTAAGTCAGCGCTAATGAAGCAATCTGACAGCTGACAACTGACAGCAGCAGTTCACACGCTGGAAACGCAACCCGAACGAGAAGACGTCATGGCATCACATTTGCCAACAATGAATTGGGCCGACCCGGATCAGGGTGAGGCTATTTCATTGTTTAAACAAAAAATTTCTCTTTACCTAGAATATGAGGAAATAGTTGGCGAGGCCAAACAGGCACGGAAAATATGTCGTGGTATTGGAGATGAAGGACTGAAACGGCTGAATGCTAGTGGACTCAGTGAGGCTGACAAGAAAAAGCAAGCCAAACTATGGGAATTCTATGAAGGTCAGTTAAAATTGAATGTTAACTTTAGAATTCATAGGCTCCAACTAATGCAATATAGACAAAAAACAGATGAAAGCATTGATGATTTTGTGACCAGAGCCAAAAATGCCAGTTTATTGATGAAGAGCTCAATGAACGTCTAATAGAGCTGATCATTGCCAGCACACCCCACGATGCTCTGAGGAATGACCTGTACAGCAAACTCAAA
The DNA here is from genome assembly GCF_963971535.1 of Notolepis coatsorum. NCBI lineage: Eukaryota > Metazoa > Chordata > Actinopteri > Aulopiformes > Paralepididae > Notolepis > Notolepis coatsorum. The sequence continues at coordinate 39,145,497 of NC_140169.1, read as the reverse complement.
GGCCATCCTCTACAAGAGGTACTAAAAGAGGGGCGGAAGGGCGCCCCAGTGGCAAACCACATAACGCGCTGAGTCGCGGCACGGCCGACCCGGGTTCGATTCCCAGACCCGTCGTTATTTGGCGGCAGGGACAACAACGCTTCGGTCGAGGCCAAAGAAGCAAGTCTTCCCACCACCACAAAGACAGGACAGACAACAGGCCTCCAGGAGTTACCACAGACAGTGAGTCCCATATCAATGCTATAGACAGCACAGAGGCTGATGAAGAAGGGGAGTACCAAACAAAGTTCTACTCAATCACCATCAGTGAGAAATGCATGCACAGCATTGAGAGCAAGCCACCCAGAGAAGAGGCATACACAACACTGAACGTGAGACCACCTGACCTACCAGGCCACAGACATACACTCCGTCTAAAAATAGACACAGGGGCATCAGGCAATACTCTTCCACTACGCACCTTCAGACAGATGTATGGCAAGGATGCGTGTGCGCAGGAAAAGCTGAGGAAAAATTGGCATACAGTGGTAATCAGATCCCCTGTATGGGTACTATCCACATTCTATGCCAGTACAAAGACTCACAATGGATCAACGCCAGGTTCTATGTTGTGGATGTACCAGGTCCAGCTGTAGTCGGACTGCCAACCAGTGAACTGTTAAACCTGGTAACTGTCAATGTTGATACAGTAAACAAGAAGGTTAACAACAGCCAGATAAATGCTCAAGCAAAAGGGACAAAACCACTGAAGAGGATATCAACCATTGCAGAGCTAAAGAAAGCTTACCCGGACCAGTTTGATGAATTAGGCAATTTTAGTGGAACCACTAAGCTCTTTTCGAAAAAGGATGTTGAACCTTTCATCAACCCACCACGGAAATGCAGTATCCACATCAAAGACAAGCTCAAATCAGAGCTGAATAAACTGGTGGAGCAAGAGGTGATAAGAAAGGTGGAAGAACACACAGACTGGTGCTCCAGTCTGACGTACAGCACAAAAAAGACGGCTCCCTTAGAATATCCCTAGATCCTCAAAACCTGAATGCCAGCCTTAGGAGATGCCCAGACAAAATTCCAACTGTGGAGGAATTAAACCCAGAATTTGCGAATGCCAAAATATTTAGCAAGCTTGACGCAAAAGCAGGGTTATTGGTTTATACACCTAGACAAAGACTCACAACCCCTAACAACATTCCGGACTCCATTTGGTCGGTACTGCTGGAAGCGCTTACCATTCGGTCTGAGTGTCTCTCAAGACCTCTTCCAGGCCAAGATGGACCAGATCCTAGAGGGGCTCCAAGGTGTTGTCAGCATAGCTGACGACATAGCAGTATATGGAGAAAAAGAGGAAAAGCATGACAAGAACCTGACCAATCTGATGGAACGAGCTGCCGAGGCAGGTGTTGTTTTCAACAGCGACAAGTGCACCATAAAACAAAGCAGCATTTCCTTCTTCGGCAACCTGTACACAGGCAAAGCCATCAGGCCAGACCCAGATAAGATCAGGGACACACATGCCAACACCCCAAAACAAAGAGGATCTGCACAGATTCATGGGAATGCTAACATACCTGTCCCCTTATATACCAAAGTTTGCGGATAAGGCTCACACCTTGAGGGGGCTGCTAAAAAACAAAGCGCCATGGATATGGGACACTGACCACCAGAAATGCTTCGAGGACCTAAAGTCAACAGTTACAGAGCATATGTGTCTGAAGTACTATGACCCAAACACACCTTTAACCCTTGAAGTGGATGCATCACAGAAAGGATTGGGCATTACTTTGGTGCAGAACAACAGACCCATTGCCTTTGGCTCAAAAACACTGACTGACTGCCAGTCAAGATACAGCAATATAGAGCGAGAGATGCTAGCCATTGTATATGGGATGCAGCGATACCACACGTACCTGTATGGGAAATCATTTCTCGTGGTAACAGACCACAAACCACTCGTCACCATATGTGCAAAACCACTGCATGCTGCACCACCACGACTCCAGCGCATGCTGATAAAGACACAAGGGTACAATTATGAAGTCATGTACCGACCCGGTACTCAAATGATCCCGGCAGACACCCTCAGCCGGTTGCCAAACCCAGAAAACCATGGGGACATAGAGCTAGATGAGCGCATTGATGGAGCCTGAAACTACAGCCTGAAACATGGTGACACTACAGCCTGAAACATGGTGACACTACAGCCTGAAACATGGTGACACTACAGACTGAAACATGGTGACACTACAGGCTGAAACATGGTGACACTACAGGCTGAAACATGGTGACACTACAGCCTGAAACATGGTGACACTACAGACTGAAACATGGTGACACTACAGGCTGAAACATGGTGACACTACAGGCTGAAACATGGTGACACTACAGGCTGAAACATGGTGACACTACAGCCTGAATACAGGCTGAAACATGGTGACACTACAGGCTGAAACATGGTGACACTACAGACTGAAACATGGTGACACTACAGACTGAAACATGGTGACACTACAGGCTGAAACATGGTGACACTACAGACTGAAACATGGTGACACTACAGACTGAAACATGGTGACACTACAGACTGAAACATGGTGACACTACAGGCTGAAACATGGTGACACTACAGGCTGAAACATGGTG
>NC_140169.1:38925354-39140354 GCF_963971535.1 Notolepis coatsorum | reverse complement strand
GATTAAAATAGAATGAAATCAAATGGAATATATAAACTAAATTAGAATATTCTTTCTTATTACAGGTTTACATCTGTGGTGGCTTCAACGGGGCAGAGCATCTGCTCACAGCTGAGTGCTACAGCCCAGACACCGACCAGTGGACTCGGATCGCACCCATGAGCAGCAGGCGTAGCGGAGTGGGAGTCGCTGCGTACTGAGGACAAGTCTATGTGGTAGGTGCACACAGAGACAAATGCTTTATACTAGATATTTTTAGAGATATGTATCATTTGACTTGCAATGCTGCTGTGATGCCCTCATTTCCCTAAGTGGATTAATACAGTGCCTGCCTGCCTGCCTTAACCACATACTAAAACATTCCTCTCATGTGTCCTGTCCTCAGGTTGGAGGGTTTGACAGTGAAAACCGTCTGCATAGCGCGGAGGCCTACAGCCCCTGGACTGACTCCTGGCACGCCCTGCCCACCATGCTCACCCCCCGCAGCCACTTTGGCATCGGGGTGTTGGACGACCTGCTCTTCGTGGCCGGAGGCTTCAATGGCTTGAACACCATCTCCAACGTGGAGCACTACGACCAGAGCAGCGACAGGTGGACTGTAGCAGAGGACATGGAGATCCAGCACGGTGCCCTAAGCTGCTGCATAATGCATGGCCTGCCTAACATGAGCCAGAACAACCCTGTGGTGAGGGACAGCCACGACTGCAGACCTGTGGTGAGTAACAGCCACGACTGCAGGCCCGTCATCCTCAGCGCCCTGAAACCCTGTGGCTCCGACAGGCTCCCAAACCCCCTGACGTGCCCACGCCTGCCCCAGGAGGTCCTATTGGCCATCGGGGGCTGGGGGGCTGGGGCTGGGGAGCTGGCCAATGGCATGGAGGCTTACGATATCCAAGCCGGTGGATGGATGGACATGAGTGTTGAGGTGGAGAGTCCCCGGGTCTTCCATGACACTGCTTATCTCCACGGTCTGGTCTACTGTGTCTGTGGCTTCGACGGCGTAAAGCTTCTCAGCAGTGTGCGCAGGTTCAACCCTGTCACTTGCAGCTGGCTGGAGGCGGCTCCCATGCACTCACGCCGCTGTTACGTCAGTGTGGTTGCGTTGGGCGGCTGTATCTACGCCATGGGAGGGTTCGACGGACACATGCAACTGAACACCGCTGAGCGCTACAAGCCTGAAACCAACCAGTGGACAGTGATCTCACCCATGCTGGAGCACAGGAGTGACACAGGGGCAGCAGCCCTCCACAGCAAGGTGGGTGGATGAACCCAAGGAACGTTAGATGGACGGTCGCAAATCTCTGAGCTCCAGCAAGAACTCCAGCAACAACTACAATCAACACAGAAAACCAACAAGGTTTTTCATACATTTCATCATCTTCCTACTATGGATTACAGATTACTTTAATTCATCAAGAAAGCTAAACCAAACGGATAAAAGAGAAATCGGAAGAGAAAGCGGTAGACACAATGACTTTTACCTCCTCGACGGCTCGGAGCAGAAACATCTGGCCATTGGAACCGCAGCTATCCACGGGTTCCTAACGGCAAATCCGGAGCGGAAGAAAATGCCCCCAGCAGGTAAACTAGATCGAAGGACGATAATCATCCTTTATCTACTCCTTGCGGGAGATATTAAATTAAACCCGGGCCCGACTACACGACTACAACAGAAAGTGATGAATCAGAGGCTCCCACAAATAGTGACGGCTACCGTCGCGATCAACAATAATGACAACAACATCCTTTTCAACGACACCAACATCCTAACACCGGCGTCGGGTGCATACATTCCACCCGTCACCGGAGCAGTGATGACTGCCGTCGCGATCAACAACGACAACAACATCCTTTTCAACAACAACAACAACAGTGTCAACCCCGGACCCAGCCACGTCAGGACCCCCGTCAGGACGCGAACCCAGACGCGACGACTGGGTCTGGCACTACAGGATGCAACGATGGCTTCGGGTGCCTACTTTCCACCCGATGCCGGAGAAATCAACACACCCGGCGCCGCCGCAGAGGAACACACGGGAGGACGAGACGTCTCCACAGCAGGGAGCCGGCGGGATGGAATAAACACAGCCCCTGGCCCCTGCCCCCTCCCCACGGAATTCCACCACCAGGCGATGCCAGCAGATGAACATGACAAAGAATCTCACCCACCCCCCCCTCCCACACACGGACCAAATAATAACAACACAGCCCCACCCCCCTCCCGTCGCAGGACACCCACCTTGATCAAAGGATCCCCCACCCCCCCTCCGGACATCACAGAGCCCCCCCCCCTTCCCACAGAAGAAGAACCCTACCTTTATCTCAAGGATATTGACAACACAGCAGATAAAAACGGACTACATATCTTTCATCTTAATGTAAATAGCCTCAGGCACAAACTGGCAGAAATAAGACAACATTTCAGTAGCGGAAAGGTAAACATACTATGTTTCTCAGAAACTAAACTGGACTCATCAGTAACAGACCCGGAAATTGAATTAGAGAACTATTCTTTAGTCCGCAATGACAGGAACAGGCATGGAGGAGGTGTCTGTATGTACATCCATAAAGACACCAAATTTATTAACCGTACAGACCTAGATCATGAGGCTATTGAAACTGTTTTTGTAGAAATTCTATTTGAAAGGGCTAAATCTGTTCTAGTCGGCACAATTTACAGACCGCCAGACCAAAATGGCTTTTATGATGTGTTGGATGCGTGCTTAGCTGGAGCTGAGGATACAGAAATTATTCTTATTGGGGATTGGAACACGGATATGCAACAAAAAGATGCACCCGTCTTCAAATCCTACAATAGCTTTTGTGATCTGCACGGCCTCAGCCAGCTAATCACAGAACCCACACGTGTGTGTGAGTCAACTCAGACTACCATTGACCTCATCCTGACCTCTGACAAGTCCAAGATCGCCAATAAAGGGGTTATAGCATGCGGGTTAAGTGATCATTATATGATATTCTGTACGCGCAAAAAGCTAAAACAAAAGGCTGGCTGTCACAAAACAGTCACATCTAGAGACCTCAAAACCTACTCTAGTGAGGCCTTTAACCTTGAACTGGAGAGTCTGGACTGGTCAGATGAGCTCAATGGTACACTGGTTGAAGAGACATGGCTTGGCTTCAAAACCAAATTTTCAACGATACTAAACAACATGGCCCCCCTAAGAACCACCAGGGTAAAAGATCGCGCGGAGCCGTGGATGCACGCTGAAATACTGACCGCTATGAAAACCAGAGACAAAAAATGCTCTGAGTTTCGTAAAAGTCAGTCAAAGCTTACCATAAGCTCGAGCAGTGAACTCCAAGCCCACGTGACTGAACTCAAACTGGAAAGAAACAGACTAAGAAATGATGTAAACTCCATGATCAAAACAGCAAAAAAGAATTTCATCAATGACAAAACCGAGGAAAACAAAAACAAACCACGTGAACTTTGGAAATTACTCAATAACCAACTAGGCTGCAGTAAAAAACTTAAAACCAGATTCTCAAACATAAACATAAAGACGGACAACACGCTCATCACAGAAAAGCTGGATGTAGCCAATTACTTAAATAGTTTCTTCACAAACATAGCCACAACACTGGTAAACAAACTACCCTCCCACTCAGGGCATTATGGGGTAGAACACATAGTAGCATACTACAAGAACCTAGGGGTCCACAAAGACGACTTCAAACTGGAAATGGTAACAACAGATGAGGTACTCAAAAAACTGAGCGCCCTCCAACCCAACAAGGCCACTGGCCATGACAACATCCCCTCCAAATTCCTCAGAGACTCAGCAGCCGCCATCACCCCAGTCATCACACACATAATAAACCTCTCCATAAAACAGGGACACGTCCCTAAGGACTTCAAAATTGCGAGAGTGACCCCTCTGCACAAAAAAGGCAGTAAATTAGACCCAGGCAACTACCGCCCTGTTTCTATCCTTACCTCCATCTCGAAAGTCATGAAAAAAATTGTATACGAACAGGTCGAAAAATACCTTGCGGAAAAAAATCTAATCTACGAATTCCAATCTGGCTTCAGAACATCCCACTCCACTGACACATGCCTTCTCTATTTAAACAACCACATCAAACAAGAGGTGGACGCGGGCAAATACTGCGTCATGGTCATGCTGGACCTACAAAAGGCCTTCGACACTGTCAATCACACCATTCTGATTGACAAGTGTCATGTACGAAGGTCTATTGACCATACAAGATAGTAATCTGGGCAGGTGTTACATGAGCAAAAAACAACCCCCTCAGTAGAAAAATGCTTCTCAAACAGTCCCGGGTAGGCAGATAGTAAACAGAGACGTTTTCAAATGGTAAATCAGGGTTTTATTATATAGTGGGGGTTTCAACCCACGGCCCTGGGGATGTCATCGGTGGGGATTTCAACCCACACACACAAAGGGGAAAAAGGGAATGGAGGACAAACAAGACATATAAATAAAGTGGCAATGGCATACCGCCTACCAACACATATATATATACAGTTCCACTTGAAGGGAACAATAGCAAAAGGGCAGTAAAGTATCACTCCACACTCAGTGGAAAATAGGCACAAAGGCCAACAAGAGGATACTCACTCAGGTAGAGAAGTGGCACCTAGGCCAACAATATATATATATATATGCACACAACAGTGGTCTAACAATGGCAACCTCACTCCTCTCTAGTCACCAGCAATTGACTGAGACTGAGGCGCCGAGACGTGTGTGTGCTGTCAGGTATTTGGCTACCCATCCCTCTTGAGCTAATTGCCAATCAGCTGTCATTCATTAGCAATCAGCACTCTTCAGTAGGGATGGGCAGCACCTGACAGGGAGAGAAGAGACAGCATTAGCTCTCATGTTTACACACACACACATCATCTACAAAACATAACACATTAAATATACTAACCTGATGTTCAGAAGGTGTCATAAATACAGTAATAATGGTAATGACCAACCCACGTACCCAAGGTACGTCACACCTCCCCCCATAAGAGCGAACCTGTAGGGTTAGCAAAACATTATTACTTATTACCCAACATCCGATTAGTACCACCCACCAGGGAAAACAGAAACAACCAAAACAAAATTCTCCTCCACAATCAATGCACGTATGCAAAAATAGACGCGCAGTGACGTCATTGAAAACTGCATGTAGCACACACCGACTACCGAATGCAAACCGGTCTCAAAAATGCGGTGAGATCTAACTCACAAAAAACCATGTCAAATGCACATGGTCAGCTACACACCCAGCCTCCACCGTTTTAGAGCTCGCTTTAGAGTTTTTCTGCTCGGGCGACCCTGCTTGACGAATGCAACTTCAGGTGGTAGCGGTATGTCTTCCATCATCAACTCTCCAATAAAGGGTTCGGGAACTACCAGCTCCCCCTGAACGCTACATACAGCAACCTCTTCCATCTCCCCAACAGATGGCCCCCTGTCCTCGGCGAGAGCCGCCTCGCCACCGACAGAGTCACTCAACGACAAAACTTGAGTTCGCATTCCGTCCTGTGCCTTGGTGACAACACAAGCAGAAAACACATCGGGGTGATTATTATCAACATTATCACAACACAAGTCAGCCAATGGAGCCTTTTCAACCCCCACTACAGGAATCACACTCTCCCCAGCAAACTTGCTCCCCACGACAAAATCAACACTCACACCTTTTGGTTTCTGGGCTGACTTTGCGATTTTGTCCTGTCGCTTCCTCAGCGTACGACATCCTTTCACCACATGGCCTGTCTCTTTACAATAATTGCACACCACCGGTCTCCTAGACGGCGGCGAGCGTGGCCGGATTGCCGACTCAATCAACGCATCGCACAGAACTTTCCCCCCAGCTATATCATTTCCCATGATAAAATCAATTCCGGCTACCGGAAAAGAGGAACGAACCGCCACGGGAAAACAACCTGTGACTAGTTTTGACCTCACATGTATCATATGTAACGGAGCGGGCGTGTAGCCCATCTCTATTCTGCATACAATAGCACTTGTATTACAAGACGACTCCACACTTAACGGCAATACATCCGCCAGCATAAAGGACTGTGAACCACCTGTATCACGAAGGATCCTCACCTCGCGCTGGTCACAGACCTTACCCGACAGTGACACAAAACCAGAAGATATAAAAGGATCAAAACAACTGTCCGGTTTCCTCCGCCCAGAGCGTGAGACAGTGCTAACCAACCCCACCACCTTTGGTTCCTGAGCTGGCCTGTCAGTATTTTGCCGATCGCGCACAAATGCATAACAGTCCGCCGCCAAATGACCTTGCTTGCTACAATAATCACAATGTCTCTTTTCTGACGGAGGCGAGCGTGGTCGAAATGATCGCTCGTCGCCTCCTACATACACATCATTTCGCACAGAACCATGTGATGCAGAAACATTTTTGTGGATCATTGCCAACTCGTCACACAAAACTGCAGCTTCTTGGAGGGTAGAAACCTTTCGCTCCTCCAACTGTATTATCATGTGTTCGGGCACAAATTTTTTAAATTGTTCCATGAGGATTAACTCGCTCAAAGCCTCGACCCCATCCACCTTACACGCTTCACACCAACGATTGAACACCATCCGTTGTTCATGGGAAAATGCGACATGTGTTTGCGAGGGGGCTTTACTTAGTCCCCTAAACCGCTGCCTATAAGCCTCCGGCACCAGTTCATACACGCGCAAGACAGCACCCTTCACTTTCTCATATACCATGCTGTCCTCCTTTGATAAAAACTGGCATGCGTCTTGAGCCCTACCCGTGAGCCTATATTGCACTAATAGTGCCCACTGATCCTCCGGCCAATTCGCAGCCCCCGCTACCCGCTCAAAATTCAAAAAAAAATTCTCCACCTCAGATTCTCGAAAAACAGGAACCATAGCAATATGTTGCCCAACATTAAAACTGCCATGGCCACCTTCAGATGAGGGTGAAGAAGAGCCAACACTCCCCAGCTCCATCCTCTTCAGTGTAATCTGGAGCTCTCTATCTCTCTCCTTCTCTTCCCTGTTTCTCTCAGCAGCTCTGTCCTCTCTGTCAGCTGCTCTGTCCTCCCTATCTCGTACAGCTTGCCTGTCAGCTGCTTTGTCCTCTCTGTCAGCTCTGTCCCGTCTATCTCTCTCAGCTGCTCTGTCCTCTCTGTCAGCTGCTCTGTCCTCCCTGTCTCTGTCCTCTCTGCGCAACAGCGCTCTCTCCTCCATCTGGAGACGGGCCAAACGCAGACTAGAGCGCGCATGGCCAGAAGACGTGGAGTCTTTATCCGAATCGCCCGCGGCCTCACCTTCAGCTCCGGCCGTACTACCATCCTTCCTAATAGCACCACCATCCATGTTAAGATCACGTAAGGGAGAGTTAACCCATTCGCCAGTGTGTGCAACCTCCTGATCACTATGACTCACTACTCCCTGAGCCGGGCTAAACACCTGTTGCTCCACCAACCCCGCTATAACAGCTGCCTTCATATCCGCCTTGGATTGGGAATTTTGTACAGCAATAGCATAATGCCTAGCAATAAGGCCTAATTCCGCCTTAGTGCAACCTTCCACTTGACCCTCTGTCGGATCCGCTATAAAGGCTTCAAAAACAAATGCCGACACAGCCATATTATGTTTTTATGTGTGTGTGAGAAAAAAATAAAATAAAATATACATATATATCACGTCCTCACTTAATTAACCATGACCGTGCACAATAATAATAGACACATTCTGCTTTCATACCTCTTAACCAAAACAATCCAACTGACCACATCTACTAAATGAAAATAATAACAAATGGTCCTAACCACTCAACTAGGAGTCACCTGTGTCACTCTAGCCTATCCCAGATAAACTACTCCACTAGATGGATGAAAGGCTACACATGTCTTCAATCGCTTACCGATTTCATTGCGCGCTCCACCGGAATCACGACTCGTGCCCCCCACCCTCTAGCCAAGCAGGTGACCCCCCCGTTACCTATGTGGCAGAAAAATAGAATAGGTTAAGAGCATCACAACAATAATGACTTACATCAATCAACTGTGCACGGACAATGGACCCCTACCAATACCAATTTAGAAAACGCTATCTTATTACACCTGATATGCTTCAATCGACAAGTTACCCCGTTATTTTACCAACAAGGAACCATACAATTGCGCAAACTTAACGAGCCCCCATGTCATGTACGAAGGTCTATTGACCATACAAGATAGTAATCTGGGCAGGTGTTACATGAGCAAAAAACAACCCCCTCAGTAGAAAAATGCTTCTCAAACAGTCCCGGGTAGGCAGATAGTAAACAGAGACGTTTTCAAATGGTAAATCAGGGTTTTATTATATAGTGGGGGTTTCAACCCACGGCCCTTTTCCCAAGGGAAAAGGGGATGTCATCGGTGGGGATTTCAACCCACACACACAAAGGGGAAAAAGGGAATGGAGGACAAACAAGACATATAAATAAAGTGGCAATGGCATACCGCCTACCAACACATATATATATACAGTTCCACTTGAAGGGAACAATAGCAAAAGGGCAGTAAAGTATCACTCCACACTCAGTGGAAAATAGGCACAAAGGCCAACAAGAGGATACTCACTCAGGTAGAGAAGTGGCACCTAGGCCAACAATATATATATATATGCACACAACAGTGGTCTAACAATGGCAACCTCACTCCTCTCTAGTCACCAGCAATTGACTGAGACTGAGGCGCCGAGACGTGTGTGTGCTGTCAGGTATTTGGCTACCCATCCCTCTTGAGCTAATTGCCAATCAGCTGTCATTCATTAGCAATCAGCACTCTTCAGTAGGGATGGGCAGCACCTGACAGGGAGAGAAGAGACAGCATTAGCTCTCATGTTTACACACACACACATCATCTATAAAACATAACACATTAAATATACTAACCTGATGTTCAGAAGGTGTCATAAATACAGTAATAATGGTAATGACCAACCCACGTACCCAAGGTACGTCACAACAAGCTAAAAGCAATTGGTTTTGATAGTCTATCAGTGAGCTGGATGCAATCCTACCTGGAGGGGAGAGAGCAGATGGTGGAGGTAAACGGTACCCTATCCCCCCCCCTCACAGTAAGCTGTGGTGTTCCACAAGGAAGCATACTAGGTCCGCTACTGTTCCTAATTTATGCAAATGACATGTCGTCAGCTTGTGACTGCAACTTGTTCCTGTTTGCGGACGACTCAGCCCTGCTGGTCTCTGACAAGAACAAGTTACAGGTTGAAAAAACCCTCAGCTCAGAACTAGGCAAAATCTGCATATGGCTCGCTGATAACAAACTATCATTACACATGGGCAAAACAGAGTCCATTCTCTTTGGTTCAAATAACAAACTCAGCAAGACCGACGGCTTCTCAGTTACAGTGGGTGACAATATTGTCACAAGGAAAGAAGATATTACCTACCTGGGTTCCATCCTAGAGGCAAATATTTCCTGTGACAAAATGGCATCCAATGTAATAAAAAAAGTCAACCAACGAACTCGATTCTTGTACCGGATCTCCTCACTGGTAAACAAGAATACCCTGAAGACTCTAGCAGGAGCACTCATTCAAGGGTACTACGACTATGCTTGCACCTCATGGTACCAAAGCACCTCAAAGGCGCTAAAAACAAAATTACAAACATCTCAAAACAAACTGGTCAGACTACTGCTTGACCTTACTCCTAGAACCCACCTCACCCCTGCCCACTTTGACAACCTAGGATGGCTTAGAGTAGACGACAGAGTACAGCAACTTGCAATGGGCCTGGTCTACAAGATACACTACACGACCAAGGTACCCATGTACATGACAAAATACTTCCCAAAGGTCAGTGAATACCACGATCACAACACCAGAGGGAGCTCCACAAATCATGTTAAACCCAGATTCGGCTCAAACAAGGGACTAAACACGTTTCGCAATTATGCCACATCAATGTGGAACGCCCTACTCAAAGCTGTAAAGGAATGTGAATCACTACCCACTTTCAAAAACACTCTCAAAAAACACCTAAGGGAGACTGCAACTCGAAACTGGCCCCTGTAAATGTCCGAACACAACCCCCTCCAATGTACAGTAAATTACCAAGTATGGTCTTGTCAATAATCCAATGTACAGTTTTGTTTGTACAGTTGTACAGTGTCCCCCCCCCACCCCTCCTACCCAACCCCCCCCCCCCCACTCCTACCCAACCCCCCCCCCACTCCTACCCAACCCCCCCCCCCCCCCCCACCCAACCACCTCCAATGTACAGTCCCCCCCACCCCCACCTACCCAATCCAATGTACAGTTTCTACGTCAAATGTATATACTCTTTTTTTTTTTTTTTTTTTTTACTCTTTTTGTATCACAAACAGTACTGTAATTGCAAATCTGGTATGTCATAAATGTATAGATGTAGCAGTACTGTCTATCTGTATGTCATGTATGTCATATATATTACGATGAATTGAAAATGGGGGACCCTGATGTAAACAAGACGAAAGTCTTTCTCTGGTCTGCATCCCCTTAACAATTGTATGTATTGAGCTGTACTGTACTGTACCCATTCTGCAATCTGTTAATAAAGTTTTCAATCAATCAATCAATCAAGATCAGAAATCATAAATGTCTTTATTGCCAAGTAAGCTTGCACATACAAACAATTTGTCTGGGTCCTTTGGTGCATCAACATTAACAGACGATTAAAATAGAATGAAATCGAATGGAATATATAAACTAAATTAGAATATTCTTATTACAGGTTTACATCTGTGGTGGCTTCAACGGGGCAGAGCATCTGCTCACAGCTGAGTGCTACAGCCCAGACACCGACCAGTGGACTCGGATCGCCCCCATGAGCAGCAGGCGTAGCGAAGTGGGAGTCGCTGCGTACGGAGGACAAGTCTATGTGGTAAGTGCACACAGAGACAAATGCTTTATACTAGATATTTGTATAGATATGTATCATTTGACTTGCAATGCTGCTGTGATGCCCTCATTTCCCTAAGTGGATTAATACAGTGCCTGCCTGCCTGCCTTAACCACATACTAAAACATTCCTCTCATGTATCCTGTCCTCAGGTTGGAGGGTTTGACAGTGAAAACCGCCTGCATAGCGCGGAGGCCTACAGCCCCTTGACTGACTCCTGGCGCGCCCTGCCCACCATGCTCACACCCCGTAGCCACTTTGGCATCGGGGTGTTGGACGACCTGCTCTTCATGGCCAGAGGCTTCAATGGCTTGAACACCATCTCCAACGTGGAGCACTACGACCAGAGCAGCGACAGGTGGACTGTAGCAGAGGACATGGAGATCCAGCGCGGTGCCCTAAGCTGCTGCATAATGCATGGCCTGCCTAACATGCTAGAGCACAGGAGCGACGCAGGGGCAGCAGCCCTCCACGGCAAGGTGGGTGGATGAACCCAAGGAACGTTAGATCAGAAATCATAAATGTCTTTATTGCCAAGTAAGCTTGCACATACAAAAAATGTGTCTGGGTTCTTTGGTGCATCAACATTAACAGACGATTAAAATAGAATGAAATAAAATGGAATATATAAACTAAAATAGAATATTCTTTCTTATTACAGGTTTACATCTGTGGTGGCTTCAACGGGGCAGAGCATCTGCTCAGAGCTGAGTGCTACAGCCCAGACACTGACCAGTGGACTCTGATCGCCCCCATGAGCAGCAGGCGTAGTGGAGTGGGAGTCGCTGCATACGGAGGACAAGTCTATGTGGTAGGTGCACACAGAGACAAATGCTTTATAATAGATATTTTTATAGATATGTATCATTTGACTTGCAATGCTGCTGCGATGCCCTAATTTCCCTAAGTGGATTAATAAAGTGTCTGCCTGCCTGCCTGGCTTAACCACATACTAAAACATTCCTCTCATGTGTCCTGTCCTCAGGTTGGAGGGTTTGACAGTGAAAACCGCCTGCATAGCGCGGAGGCCTACAGCCCCTTGATTGACTCCTGGCGCGCCCTGCCCACCATGCTCACCCCCCGCAGCCACTTTGGCATCGGGGTGTTGGACGACCTGCTCTTCGTGGCCGGAGGCTTCAATGGCTTGAACACCATCTCCAACATGGAGCGCTACGTCCAGAGCAGCGACAGGTGGACTGTAGCCAAGGACATGGAGATCCAGCGCGGTGCCCTAAGCTGCTGCATAATGCATGGCCTGCCTAACATGAGCCAGTACGCCACTCCCCATGGCGCCCTGCAGTGACCCCTGGTGGAGGAGGAGGAGGCAGCGGGGGGATCCATCTAAGAACCTTAAACATTTATTAGCCAGTCCAAAAGAAATCCTAAGAAATGAATAAATCACAATCAGCCAAAGTTGGTGGCGTTTCTTTCCTCTAGTAATTCTGACAATATCTGTTTTTAGTTTGTGTAATGCACATAATATGGCTACTTTTAACCTCTTAACCCTTTCACTGCCACACGACAGCCGGTTAACCCTTTCACTGTAACAATACAGAAGGTTAGCCCTTTACTATCACACAACCGACGGCGATGCTCCATCATTAGCATTATTAGCTCCGCAGAGTTTTGCGACTATCTAATAACACTTTAACCTATTGGTAAACTAACGTATTGATGATAATATACATTATAACTGTTGTTGTGACATGGTTATGATGTTTATACTTGAATACGTTTGAAAAATAAAACGATACTTTTGTCAGACAGTCTAGACAGATTGATTTATGACGTGATGTCATTTGTGGTCCGCCGATGGACCGCACAGGTGGAAGAGGTTAACCATAATGGTTGAGCCTGTTAGGAATTGCACCCCCAACCCAAGCATATTGCAGATCACTCTCTCTATAGGGAGGTGTAGTCTGACGTCACTGGTTGTTCCACCCGTATAGAGATTCATCATTGGGAAAATGGATTATCGGCTATTGTAACAATTCTGCCGCATGAACATTGGCAAGCTTTCCATTTTTGCACAAAATTAGTTCCCTTCTACCACTAACATTATTGTTTAAGCATTTTTGGTTGAAATAAAGGCAGTTATAAGGTTTTTAATTTGTCATAAAAAAAGAACTACACTTACCAGTAGGCAGCCTGTTGTTCACTAGGCAGCCTGTTCAGTGCTGTCGCCTGATCCATGTCACGGCCAGCAAGCTAGCTAGCTAGCTAACGTTAACGTTACCTCGCTAAACGTACTAGACGTTAGTAATGTCTACTGTCATTAACCATTTTAAATCGGGGCATGTAGAGGCGTTTCGGGACTGAGTAAAATGTGCAGGTCCTCTTCTCAGACCTGTGCACTGCATGCATCATGCCGGCTAGCAAGCTAGCTAGCTACACGTCACCGCCGGCTGATGCCACGATAGCTAACTAACGTTACAAGCTCAAAAACCTTATAACTACTACTGTCGTGTCCATAAGTTCCCTGGCAGAATACTTTGTCTGTGAGGACAAAAGTAAATAAGAACGATATATATAACGCTGTATAGCATATTCTCTAAAAAGTATACAAAGAAGAGATTTTAAATCGGGGCATGTAGAGCCCGCCGTAAAAACAATAACGTTATAAACTATACACAATATGTACAACGAAACAATGATTTACATTAGTATTTACAGTGATTTAATATGCAGTCAATACAAATAATGATAACGTGGTTGTTGCTTTTAGAAATGGTGTTTGGCTTCATCTGATAAATGGATATGATCACCAGAGAGATACTAGCCACAGATTCAGGGTCAGTTATTTTCCCATTGTACGAATTGTTAAGCTTATCGAATGTAAGGGAAATCTGATCCTAGGTCTGTGACTATACAGGCAGTAGGCTACGCTGTGGTGACGTCAGTCAGCAGCGCCAAATAGCAGTGTAGTTTCCGACGAACTAAAACATAAACGTTCTTATTTTGCTACCTTTACGATTAATTGCGAATATTTTCATGTTGAGCTATAGATTGTGGATAAATATGCACAGAAAGGTACACCATGCCAACGTTAATGCTTTATTTATCTAAAACGAGCCGATTTAGAAATGGTCAATGGGGAAACACATGGAGTGGGACAGAAGGTGTAACAGGAAAAAACGAAAATGACGTGGTTACGTCATTGTTGTTTCCGGCCGATTCACCTCGCTTGAAATTGCAATGTATTTCCAATGGACACATTTTTTAATCGTCTTGTTTAAAACAAATAAAGCATGAACATTGGCATGGTGTACCTTTCTCTGTGTATTCATCCACAATCTATAGCGCAACATGAAACAATTTGCAATTAATCATAAAATAATTACGTATAAGAACTTCCGGTTTGACAGCAACATGTAGCAGACACGTTTGGTCACAGCTCCGCTCCCGTCAACGTTAATTTAGCTTAAAAACCTTATTTGAACAACACTAATGAGTTTAAAACTCATTGTATATATTAAATAAGACCTTCTACTAACTATATCAAAAGAAATAAAGATTCAACATGGGACCTAAGGACAAGAAAGAGATTGGAAAGAAACTCGGAGGAGACAGCACAACGGCGCAAGTTGTGACATGCTCTTCGAGGGATACAGCAGCCGCCAATACAACAGCACCGTTGTTGACTAGCCCCGTTGGGGAGACAGTAGCGGATAATATACCGGGCCCGACGATGACTTGCCCCGAGAGGGTGACAGCAGACGACAATATAACGGTAACGGCGGGGACAAACACTGTGAGAGAGAAAGCAGTGGAATTTGAGAAGAAAATATCCGTCAAATCCACCGTGTTTCCCAATGCTCCTACAACCTCAACTGGTACAAGCAGGGAAGATACACAACCCGATTTCAAGTCTCTGACTAACCTGATAAAGGATCAGATGGACGCTTTCAAAATACACATCGACGAATTCAAATTACACATCGATGCTAAATTCGAAGAGGTTAAAAAAGCGGCCGCAGAACAGGCCGGGCGAATTACTGCAGTGGAGAACACGGTGCTAGAAATTACATTGAAAGTCCAGGAGAACAAGAAAACTGTTCACAATGGATTCACCGAGATAGCGGAGGAGATACAACAGGTGGAAAAAGCGCTTCGGAAGAAAATACAAGACATCGAAGAGGAAGCAATATAGAGGCGGCTCGAGACCGAACGTTACTACCGTAGAAATAATATCCGTATTGTGGGATTGGATGAATCAGTCAATTGCACAGACGACATATTTCCAACAGTGTTAGCAGGAATTCTAGGTAAACAGATCCTATCCACAGCGCCGTTAGTGGACCAGTGTTATAGAGTCGGTACACGGGACCTAAAAGGCAACGGGACGAGGGTTATCATTGCTACTCTGCGCAAGACAGAAATAAGAGACGTGATCATCAGAGGGGCACGCAAGCAATGGGGGAAACTGAAATATGGTGACAAACCAGTGTCTTTCTACGAGGATCTATGCAAGGAGGCCATTGCCCTATGTGTCCCCTACAAAGATGTGCTGCAGAGGCTATACAAGAGAAATCTTAAGCCAAGCCTTCGTTACCCAGCCCTTCTAACCATCTTGGGGGAAGATGGTAAAAGATTCGGATTACGCTCGCCTAAAGTCGCAGATGAATACATGAAGCAACATGATACTGGTCCCCCGGGGCCGGTCGCACCATAGGCTCGTATCAGAAGACAAGCCTACTCATCTCTCTCTTTTTCTCATTTTTTTTTTTTTTTTTTTTTTTTATTATTTTTATTAGAATGACTTTACCACGGCTCAACTACAAAAGCAACAGCAGATATGCATGTTGGCAACACTGAGGCACAAAATGTTTAATACGGAACGATATGCACTATATTTCTGAGGAGGCAATAATCCAATAATGACATTGGGAACACTCTGGAATATTCTGGATTCTTCTCTCGACTACTCAGGGACACAATGGAATATGCTGGAAAACACTAGTAGGTCATAACTCCTGGACAGGAAGAACATTCTGGAACATAACAGCAGTGTTTACGAATTTACAAGGGTATTCTACAACTTTCTAGAATACACTGTACTCCTACAATGAAGGCCTGTAACTTTGACATCCGGTATGTATATGCATATGAACCAGTGATGGAAGTTCAATAAGGTTTTAAAAACATCATCCTCATCTAAAGGTATAAGCATGACAAGGTTATTCTAATATTTTAAGCAATTACTCCACTGCTTTTGGGATTTGCATAATTTAGCTCTAAAAATCATTTTTTTTTTTTTTTTTTTTTTTTTTCACTCTTGTCTTTTTTTCTGATGGTTCCAACATAAGTTAGTAGAAGGTTCAAATGAATATATCAATGGAGGTATATTTTTCATTTTTCACACTATTGTTATTACATTAACACTTTCTCTGCCAGAGACGCCTAAACTCGTCATTCCCCGCCATGCTAATTCTGCCAATGACGCCGTAACACGTCATTGAGATCAATATTTCAAAAATCTGTGATCGCAATCATATTTCTCCCCCGGAGACTTGAGATCTAGTGTTGATCCCCTCTCAACTCTCCAACGGTTCAAGAGCGCCATCTGTTGGCCGATCGGCGGATCGCCCAAACCGTAAACAGGAAACGGAAGCTGGTGCTCATTCCAATTCGGTCCGATCACTCGCTTATAGTCCCGGGACTCGAGCTAGACACAATGGATAGCAATCCGTTACCAATAACTCGATAAACAACATGATTTGGACGTATATACTATTATACAACCTGGAGATGGATCGCATATTTCTACATCCCATAATAGGAATATTTTT
The DNA here is from genome assembly GCF_963971535.1 of Notolepis coatsorum. NCBI lineage: Eukaryota > Metazoa > Chordata > Actinopteri > Aulopiformes > Paralepididae > Notolepis > Notolepis coatsorum. The sequence goes on along the minus strand of NC_140169.1, from coordinate 39,123,645 downwards.
GCTCCACGCTCATCGCCCAACGGCCCGAGGAGACTGGGGTAAGATTCAGCGTTTTTTTTACCGTGTTCGATATAAACTGCTCTAATGATCATATCACCCACACTAGATGGATCATCTAACGTTGACCACGGAATTATAAACGACCCCCCCCCCCCCATCCGGTCAACATCAGATGATAAGTAGTAACTACTAGAAGCACGTCCATTTGAAATTTTTTATCTCGCGCAGATCGCTATCAAACTGTATTTGATCATCAATATAATACATTTAGGGCTATAAATCAAGTTCTGGAGAAAGCTGCAGAAAACGATAAAAACATATTTATACTTTAGACCGTATTTTAGTATGAATATCTGAATGAAAAAGTATAACGTTCCTACGTCCTGAACGATAGATAATTGACGTTGAATGGGCCATAGTAATGTCAATTTAGCAATACAATTAAAAAAGTTATAGCCCTGCAAAGAAGGGGAACTTCTCCATAGACAAATATAGCTGGCAAAGAGGGGTATAATGATGTACATAAGCCTGGCGAAGAAAGTGTTAATGGGAAGGCGCAAGACCAAAAGTGACATTCTATTGAATTAGAATGAAAGTTTTAGATCCTATGGCAATTAGCATAGCAAGATTAGGGTTAGAAAGCTCATTTTGGGCAACCCGGTGGCTTAAGGGAGGGAGTCATACGCGTAGGATGTGTCTATGGAACACAGTCCTGTACGACTCTCGGAGGGAGGGGGAATTAGGGGATTATTATTTGTATATATGTATGTTTTTAAGCTCGGCTCTCAACAGGACCTCAATAGTTGGATGTATATCTATTGTAGCTTCGCACTCCAGAAGCATTACCAACAACTACACAACAACATGTATAGATTATGGCTAGTTTGAATATAATGATTTGGAATACTGGGGGAATAAATAATCAACACAAACGCAAAAGCGTGCTCACACTGATGAAAAACGGACAGGTTGACGTGGCTCTGCTAAGCGAAACGCACATTTTAGAGAAAGACATAGCTACGTTAGCGGACAACACATATCATAACATTAGTCACTCTTCCTTTGGAACGAGAACTCGTGGAGTTGCCATAGTCGTTAGATGGAAGTTGAATATTGATTTGAAGGGAGTATGGTCTGATGCAGATGGTCGGATAACTATAGCTAAGATTGTACACAAGAACAGGAAAATAGCGTTGATAGCGGTATACGCCCCAAATTTGTACGAAGCTAATTTCTTCACTACACTTACCAGAACAATGTTAGACCTTCCCGAATACTCATTTATAATTGGTGCAGATTTTAATGCCATTTGGGATCCAGGGATGGATAAATCTTACCCCTCCTTTTCCAACGAACAAAAAAATTCATCTAATGCATTAAAGGATTGGTCGAAGATTACAGGTGTAAATGACTTATGGCGATCACTCAACCCCACAACCCGGAAGTACTCTTGTTGATCTGCGAGACATAACACATTATCCAGAATAGATTATGTTTTTGCATCCCTGAGATTATTTGATAACTATGATGTGGAAATGATACCCAATGCATTATCAGATCACTGTTATTTACTCCTAAAAGGAACATTTGGTATACTATCATCCCGAGCCCCAAGATGGCGATTTAACTCGATGCTGCTTAATAACAAGGAATTCATTACACAATTCAAAGAAGCTCTTTCAGTATTCCTACTGGTGAATGCGAATTCGGTGCAGGACCCCAGAATATTATGGATGTCGGTAAAGGGAATGATCAAGGATTTCACTGATAGCTTTTCCTCCAAAATACGCAAGAATCGATGCTCAAAACTGGCTGAACTGGAAACGCTTTACTCAACGTTATTTACTTCTTTACAATACAACGACTCAGTTCGACTGGAAACTCAAGTTAATGTACTAAAAAAAGAGATTAACGCCATATACAAACAACAATCTGAAATACAAATACGTAGCACAAGACAACAGCAGTACTCTCAAGGTTCTAAACCAAGTCACCTATTAGCTATGCGATTAAGAGTTAATGCAAAATTTGCAGATATAACTACCATTAAAGCACAACAAGGACTTGTTACAGACCCTAAAAAGATAAACGCGACATTCAAAGAATTCTACTCCAACTTGTATAAATCAGAAACGACCTTCGATCAAAACAAAATGGACACATATCTTAATCAAATTAACCTCCCTAAACGTTCAGAGGATGACGCTAAACAGTTAGAAACACCGATCACACTAGAGGAACTCAGGAAGGCCATATCCGAAATGCAAAGTGGTAAGGCTCCTGGAAGAGACGGTATCCCACCAGAAATTTACCTCTCTTGTTGGGACATAATTGGACCCCTATTACTTAATATGATTTTATACTCAGTCAAGGAGGGGAACTTCCATAAGAACGACAATATTGCACTCATAACAGTCCTCCTTAAAAAAGACAAAGACCCCACCAAGTGCGGTAGTTATAGACCCTTAAGCCTCCTCGGAACCGATATCAAACTGTACTCTAAGGTATTAGCCATCAGACTTCAAAAGCATATGACGTCTTTAGTTCATCCGGACCAAACTGACAAAGAAACAAAGCAGACGGTGGTATGGCATTTCCAGATTTTTTCCACTATTTTAAGGCGTACACTTTAAGACCACTGACAACATGGTTTGATCCCCAAGCATCAGTATCCTGGAGAAATTTAGAAGAAAATATAGTAGCTCCACATAGACTGAAGGACATAGTATACACCAGAGGTGTGGACTCGAGTCACATGACTTGGACTCGAGTCAGACTCGAGTCACGAATTTGATGACTTTAGACTCGACTTGACCAAAACAAAAAATACTTTGACTTGGACTTTAAAACCAATGACTTGTGACTTCACTTGGACTTGAGCCTTTTGACTTGAAAATACTTGATACCTCCCCCCATGCCCAATGATTAAAAATTAACGTTATTAAATGTATATATATATTAATTCATTTTGCGTGGATCCACACTTCATTTCCCAGATCCACTTTGTTTTGAAACAATCCGACCAATCACGTTGCGCGATAGCACGAGCGATCCACAGTCAGGAAGTAAAACACAGCTGAGTTCACTCATTCAGAATGGCGCATCCAGTTGGAAACGTAAAATGCTACCCAGGATTGTTGCGTTTGGATATAAAAACTATTCGGTGATAAAAAAAAAACGAATCGCAGTATGCAAAATGTGCGGTTCGAGGATCACAGACGGAGACGCAACAACGTCCAACTTCGTTTCGACACTTAAAGCTTCACAAAGATCGGTAAGTGAATGAGAACTTTATTTAACAGATTGCAGAATGGGTACAATACAGTACGGCTCAATACACACAATTTGTTAAGGGGATGCAGACCAGAGAAATACTTTCGTCTTGTTTACATCAGGGTCCCCCATTTTCAATTCATCATGACATTTATGATAAGTAACTTGGCTTGCTAGCTAGTAGCTACAGTTAAATCAATGAGCCATCGACAACGTAACATGGCAAACATGCTAACGTTATCACACTCTTCATAAATGTATCACACTTTTTTAGACTCTTTTTGTATCACAAACAGTACCTAATCTTGTGTTGTCATGTTTGTTTATGTGTTTGTTTAAAAAATAATAAAAAAAAATAATACAGAAAAAAATAAAATAATAATAATTACGTATAATTTTATTTCAACCAAAAATGCTTAAACAATAATGTTAGTGAAAGAAGGGAACTCATTTTTGGCAAAAATGGAAAGCTTGCCAATGTTCATGAGGCAGAATTATTACAATAGCCGATAATACATTTTCCTAATGATAAATCCCTATACGGGTGGACCGCGCAGGAAACTAAAGTGATGTCAGACTACACCTCTCTATATGGAGGCTACCATCTCTCCTCACTCAGAGATACTGGACACCTGACAAACACACAGACACACACACACATACATGCAAGCACATGGTACAGTAAGACAATGATTACATAGTAAACATCAATATACACATAAGCAAATACACACAAGACGGCAAGCACACACACACACACACACACATACACACACACACACACACACACACACACACATACACACACACACACACACACACACACACACACACACACACACACACACACACACACACACACACACACACACACACACACACATGCAAACACACATGCATGCACATTTGATTTGATCTGATCTTTATTTATCTCGAACAACCATAAACACACAAACTTGAAAAAAAACGAAGAAAAAAAAACGAAATAAAATTTAAATTAAATAAATAAATAAAATACAAATACAAATAAAATAAAATATATCTTCCTAGACATGGAAGCAATTGTCAACATAGCTCAAGACAAATGGTTTTGTTCGAGAAGGGACAGAAAGAAGCAAAGCTTATCTGGTCCTGCCTCTTCCTTACAATATCATATTAATATGTAATAAGTTATCTATCAATATCAAAAATAATATACCTATCCACTACAGCAAAAGATAAATAAATATAAATAAATAATTACAAAAATACTAGTTCACATTAATTTCAAGCTCCTCTAACTCATACTTGTCCAAGAATTCCAGTTTATATCTGCATTTAAACATACACACACACACACACACACACACACACACACACACACGCACGCACACACACACACACACACACACACACACACACACACACACACACACACACACACACACACACACACACACACACACACACACACACACACACACACACACATACCAATGCATACACATATGAACATATGTAAATAATACGTACAGTATACAGTATAAAAACCTCACTTCCGTATTCTTCATTTCTGTGAATAAATCACAATCAGTGTGTTGGTTTGATCAAATCAAGGTTTTCAATGACAGTGGTTCTCAAAGTGGGGTCCGGGGACCTCCAGGGTGGGGTCCTTAAAATTAAGACGTTTGAGAACATGTACAGTAACATGTGAAGGGAATGTTAAGTGTGTGTCACCAGGCAGCAGTTAGAACATGTACAGTAACATGTGAAGGGAATGGTAAGTGTGTCACCAGGCAGCAGTTATAACATGTACAGTAACATGTGAAGGGAATGTTAAGTGTGTGTCACCAGGCAGCAGTTAGAACATGTACAGTAACATGTGAAGGGAATGTTAAGTGTGTGTCACCAGGCAGCAGTTAGAACATGTACAGTAACATGTGAAGGGAATGTTAAGTGTGTGTCACCAGGCAGCAGTTAGAACATGTACAGTAACATGTGAAGGGAATGTTAAGTGTGTGTCACCAGACAGCAGTTAGAACATGTACAGTAACATGTGAAGGGAATGTTAAGTGTGTCACCAGGCAGCAGTTATGAATGGACTGCATTAATATAGCGTTTTTATCCAAAGTACTTTATAACTTATGCCTCACATTCACCCATTCACTCACATAAACACACACCGACCGCAGAGGTAACCATGCAAGGTGCAAACCTGCTCATCATGAGCAGTTAGTTTTTATTTTTTTGTATCTACTTTTTTCTCCCCCTTTTTTCTGTATTTTTCTCCCAATCCTAATTTAGTCGTTATGCCAATTCCCCTCCCTCCCTTCCTGGTCATTGCGCGCATTTGCCCCCCACTTGCCGGTCTAGGGAGGGTTGAAGACTATCACACATGTCTCCTCCGATACATGCAGTCAGCCAGCCGCTTCTTTTCACCTGACAGCGAGGACTCTCATTGGGTGAGTGTAACGCGTGGGAGGAACACACTACCTCCCCCAGCTCCTTCCCTCGCTGTGCAGGCGCCCCGACCGACCTGTAGGAGTCGCTGTTTACAACGACCAGGATACACCCCACCGGCTTCCCACCCGCTGACACTGTCAATTGTGTCAGTATGGACGACTGACCAAGCCGGAGGTACCGCTGGCAGCTGGATTCGATCCCACGGTCTCTGCGGTGGTAGGCAGACGCTTAGTCCGCTGCGCTACCCGGCCGCCAGGAGCAGTTAGTTGTTAAGGGTCAAATCAAATCAAATGTATTTGTAAGGCCCGACAACACACATTAATGTCCCCATGGGCCGGACACATTTTCTTTAAAGAAGTCAAGAAGAAACATCACAATAAATCAAGAACAAAACAAAAACACCATGAAGTCCAAAACATTTCAAATAAATGAATGCAACACTCCCAGACATACCCCACGCGAAGGTATACGGAAAAACTCACTAAAACCTAGCAATAGGAAAAAATGCACCACAGGCAATGTGGAGGAAAGAAACCTTAGGAAGGGCCATTCAAGGGGGGATCACCCTTAGATGTCGGTGATATTAGTGTTGCAATAAAACAGGCGAAACAGTTGGTAACCCTGCTCAAGGACACTTCGGCACGCTGCTGGGAGGAGCTAGAATCAAACCGGGAACCTTCCAATTACCAGACGCCGGACACTCTGCCTCCTGATCCACTGTCGCCCCATGAAGTCATTGTCTCTCAGGTAGAGTGTTTGTGTGTTTGTGTGTTTGTGTGTGTGTTTGTGTGGACATTAAAATCAAAATGTCACGACAAGTCAAGTCAAGTCGAGTCAATTTTATTTATATAGCACATTTCCAGGCAGCGGCAGCTGGCACAAAAGTGCTTCACAGGCAGGTTGATAAAAACAAAATAATGTGATGCAAGATATAATATTAAACACATAGTAAAGCAATGAAAGTAATAAAAAGGTAGGACACAGTAAAACAAAGAGGATAGAAGGGCCAGGGGTCTAGTGGTGAGGGGGGAAGGTCAAGGAGAACAGGTAGATTTTTAAAAGTGATTTAAAAACCTGCACGGTCTGGGCGGTCCGTACGCTGAGGGGGAGACTGTTCCACAGTCTAGGCGCTGCAGTGGAGAAAGCTCTGTCTCCCCTAGTCTTGAGCCTAGTTCTAGGCACCACCAATAGCAGCTGGTCAGCTGATCTGAGGGATCGGTGGGGGGGGGGGGGGGGGGGTGGCGGTGCAAGAGCTCGGACAGATATGGAGGAGCCGTGCCATTTAGTGATTTAAAAATATTTAGGGCTAATTTAAAATCGATCCTAAAGCGAACAGGCAGTCCGTTTTTCCCACGCTGTTCAACTTCTGTCATGTCGTCGTCATCCGATGTCAAAATAAAGAGTCTATGTTATCTCTGTTTCCAATATTTCAAAATAAAACTGGCAGTTTTACACACTTCATTTAGAAAAGCCATTCAAACATCTCAAGTTTCTTCAGATGATGAAAAAAGACATGGTCCAAATTAGGGATGTCCCGATCGCCTTTTTTTGCTTCCGATCCGATCCCGATCATGTGATTTTAAATATCTATCGATCCGATCGTTTCCGATCCGATCTTTCACATTAGTAATCAATTTTGACGCATTTTTGTCAGAAACTGGCAGAGCGAGACAAGCCCATCTGTTGCCTATAGTCCGGGGCGCGAGCGCGGAGGCTTTTGTTATTACATTCACCCTGAGAAATGTGCTTCTGCTTCATATGAGAAATATTAAAAGTTTCAATATATGTTTGCACATTAGTATACATTCAGTGTTCGACTTACGTAATGGTCCATTCTGGTCTGAAACGCAGACGATAATCCTCAGTCACGTTATCCTCCAGGTGAAAAGTTAGTCTGAAAACTTTGCCTCCAGCCTGTCCTCCTTGCAAACATTGCAACTGGCTTGACTTTCTATTTTAAAATGCTTAGTTCCAAACCTCTGACATTAAGTCTAGCTGCTCAAGTCAGTGGATATTAACCGTGTTTCGGGAGCGACGTGTTGTACTGTTGTGATGTGGAGCGTGTAGCGTGTAGCCGTCTAAATTAAAGGGAATGTGTTTGTTGCAACGGTGTAAATTAAAGGGGAATGTGTTTGTTGTGGACAATTATTCTGCTCTGTGTGACAATAAATACATTAATGATGATATATTATATGTAATTTAAAACCAAAACTAAGGCCTCCGTATGAGTTTAAGACGTGGACATGGTCATGTTTGTTGAATAAAATTTTTCTTTTTTTGACTGCCAATTTTTATTATTATTTTTTCCCGATCCCCGATCCTCTGAAAAGCACGTGATCGACGCCGATCCCGATCACGTGATCGGATCGGGACATCCCTGGTCCAAATGTATATGAATTGGAATGGGTGACGATTAGCGATAGTAAAACTAAATTTAGCGTCATCTACCTGCAAACGTTTTACCGGACCAATTCTACCCATTTAATCATGATCCTGCCCTACTCTCACTTGGCACGGAGCGAGTGGTCAAAATAAAATGCAGATCGGCATCACATTAAATGCAGGTCGATGTCAACCAAAACGCTGAGCAGCCTTTTATGTGACACCAAGTGAGCGGCGCAGACGTCCGCGCATTAGAAAATTGAGGCTTCGCACTTGGAGTCTGCTTTGAGTCCTCGCGGACCTCCGCGGAGTCCACTCCGAGTACGGTCCACTCGACTATGGAAGCACCTTAAAGGGGACATGCATTGCTATTCCTAGCACTATTTGGGCAACTTTACACAATTCCTGTGAGTCTATGGAACACCTTAGTAAGGTATTATTAAAAAAAAATCATTGTTTTATATTTCTAATCAAGTACTCAAAAGCCTAATTTCCCAGCATCTGGAATTCAGGCTGTTATTAGATGGGCTCCGCCCATACTAGCAGAATGCTTTGAGTGACAGCCACCCACCAAATAGCTCCGCCCATACTGCATGTCGCCGTCCTTCCAGGTGAATTGAAAACACAAATACTAAACAAGATGTCTGTACCAGTACCATATATTTGGGATCCAGAGAGCGACCCTGACTATGTTTCGGAAGAAAAGGTTGAGTTGCAACAGCGAGGCTTGCAAATTGTTTCTGAGTGGTAAGTTTATATTGTAACGTTAGTACTTACTTCGGACTCACTCGATAGCTTGCTATAACGTTACTTTCTTCGGGTACATCACGCTAGGTCAAATGGCTGGCCGAAAAGAGCAGCATACCGTTATATGCAACAGTACTGTATACGCGACCAGGTGTCCCACTTTTGGTTGTACTGCACAGCCATTTGACCTATAGCTTGCTATAACGTTACTGTCTTCGGGTACATCACGCTAGGTCAAATGGCTGTGCAGTATAATCAACAGTGGGACACCATGTCATGTCACCCTAACTGTATGTCATATGTTATAATGAATTGAAAATGGGGGACTCTGATGTAAAAAAGACGAAAGTCTTTTCCTGGTCTCCATCCTAGCATCCTCAAGCAGTTGTGTGTATTGAGCTGTACTGTATTGTAGCCATTTTGATCATTGATAGATTGATTTCCTTCACCCTCAACTCAATCTACTAGTTTTTTAGACTCCTTGTGGACACATAAACAGTACTGTATATTTGTAGATCTGGTATGTCATAAATGTCTAGATGCAACAGTACTGTAATTCCGTATGTCATGTATGTCATATAATATACGGATATACAGTAGCTACTGTTGCATCGAGACACTTATGACATACCAGATCTACAAATATACAGTACTGTTTGTTATTATTTACTGATAATCAGGGCCGCCTCAGGGGGTGTGCGAGCAGTGCGGTCGCACAGGGCCTCGCGGGAAGGGGGGCCTCGCGAGGCCCTTTTTCATCACAGACCTAAAATCTAGTTTTGCTTATATGCTTATATATTTCACATTAGACACGTTTGTAGAATGTGTCTGACTTGTTCCTGGGTCTGCAGACATACTCACTATTGGAGCTCTGGGGCTCTGCAGCAGACATACTATTGGTTTCAACGAAGGGAGTGGTTACATCATGTGTACGCCGGCGTGCGTCAGCTGCGTTTGACTATTTCGCGCGTGCAGCTTTGGAGGTTATGCTTAGTTATGCCAGCCAAGACGAAGAGGTCGGTCATTATCAGTCGGTCGGTCACCAAGGAACGTTGACGAAAGGCCTCTCGCTGGCGGGACAAAAAGAAGCTATGGTGGAGCCTTGTCATGGTGCAGTCGGGATATAGCCATGATGATGTCGGCTAGTAGCTAGCTTAGCTAAAGGCTAACTAGCGTTAGCTAACCTAGAGACAGCGCATGCAGCCAAGATGAAGAGGATGGTCGTTTGGCAGATGAACTTCGTCAACTCCATGCGGTTGTCTCCATCCTCTTGGACGTTTGGTGAGTTTTTAACCTATTCTATTAACTCTATTCTATTCCCGCCGTGGATCTCTCTCTCTCTCTCTCTCTCTCTCTCTGGAGCCAAACTGGCCGACTAGCTGTTGTAGTACTACACTGTAAAAAGTAACCAGCATTTCACAACATTTAACAGTATTATCTTACAGTAACATATTGTAATTAAGGCCTCCTGTAATATCCCAACAAATACATGTAAAAAAGACAGTATCTTTTGATTTCACATTATATTATTCTTATTTCACAATAAAATACCGCAATCAAAATCCTCTGTAATATCACATCAGATGTTGTAATCTCACAATAGCATACCAACATATCACATTATATTATTCTTATTTCACAATAAGATACCGCAATCAAAATCCTCTGTAATATCACATCAGATGTTGTAATCTCACAGTAGCATATGAATATTTCACATAATTTATTTATTATTTCACAATAAAATATTGCAATCAAAATCCTCTGTAATATCACATCAGATGTTGTAATCTCACAGTAGCATATCAACATATCACATTATATTATTCTTATTTCACAATAAGATATTGCAATTTTATACAAAACAAGACGAAAGTGTTTCTCTGTAATATCACATCAGATGTTGTAATCTCACAATAGCATATCAATTTATCACATTATATTATTCTTATTTCACAATCAAATATTGTAATTTTATACAAAACAAGACGAAAGTCTTTCTCTGTAATATCACATCAGATGTTGTAATCTCACAATAGCATATCAACATATCACATTATATTATTCTTATTTCACAATAAGATACCGCAATCAAAATCCTCTGTAATATCACATCAGATGTTGTAATCTCACAGTAGCATATGAATATTTCACATAATTTATTTATTATTTCACAATAAAATATTGCAATCAAAATCCTCTGTAATATCACATCAGATGTTGTAATCTCACAGTAGCATATCAACATATCACATTATATTATTCTTATTTCACAATAAGATATTGCAATTTTATACAAAACAAGACGAAAGTGTTTCTCTGTAATATCACATCAGATGTTGTAATCTCACAATAGCATATCAATTTATCACATTATATTATTCTTATTTCACAATAAAATATTGTAATTTTATACAAAACAAGACGAAAGTCTTTCTCTGTAATATCACATCAGATGTTGTAATCTCACAATAGCATATCAACATATCACATTATATTATTCTTATTTCACAATAAGATACCGCAATCAAAATCCTCTGTAATATCACATCAGATGTTGTAATCTCACAGTAGCATATGAATATTTCACGTAATTTATTTATTATTTCACAATAAAATATTGCAATCAAAATCCACTGTAATATCACATCAGATGTTGTAATCTCACAGTAGCATATCAACATATCACATTATATTATTCTTATTTCACAATAAGATATTGCAATTTTATACAAAACAAGACGAAAGTGTTTCTCTGTAATATCACATCAGATGTTGTAATCTCACAATAGCATATCAATTTATCACATTATATTATTCTTATTTCACAATCAAATATTGTAATTTTATACAAAACAAGACGAAAGTATTTCTCTGTAATATCACATCAGATGTTGTAATCTCACAATAGCATATCAACATATCACATTATATTATTCTTATTTCACAATAAGATACCGCAATCAAAATCCTCTGTAATATCACATCAGATGTTGTAATCTCACAGTAGCATATGAATATTTCATGTAATTTATTTATTATTTCACAATAAAATATTGCAATCAAAATCCACTGTAATATCACATCAGATGTTGTAATCTCACAGTAGCATATCAACATATCACATTATATTATTCTTATTTCACAATAAAATATTGTAATTTTATACAAAACAAGACGAAAGTCTTTCTCTGTAATATCACATCAGATGTTGTAATCTCACAATAGCATATCAACATATCACATTATATTATTCTTATTTCACAATAAGATACCGCAATCAAAATCCTCTGTAATATCACATCAGATGTTGTAATCTCACAGTAGCATATGAATATTTCACATAATTTATTTATTATTTCACAATAAAATATTGCAATCAAAATCCTCTGTAATATCACATCACATTTTGTAATCTCACAGTAGCATATGAATATTTCACATAATTTATTTATTATTTCACAATAATATATTGTAATTTTATTAAAAAAAACAAGACAAAAGTCTTTCTCTGTCATATCACATCAGATGTTGTAATCTCACAATAGCATATCAACATATCACATTATATTATTCTTATTTCACAATAAGGTGTTATATATGGTTGCTAGGGTGTTTCTAGGTGGTTGCTAGGGTGTTATAAGTGGTTGCTAGGGTGTTTCTAGGTGGTTGCTAGGGTGTTATAAGTGGTTGCTAGGGTGTTTCTAGGTGGTTGCTAGGGTGTTATATATGGTTGCTAGGTTGTTTCTAGGTGGTTGCTAGGGTGTTATAAGTGGTTGCTAGGGTGTTTCTATGGTTGCTAGGGTGTTATAAGTGGTTGCTAGGGTGTTTCTAGGTGGTTGCTAGGGTGTTATAGCTGGTTGCTAGGGTGTTTCTAGGTGGTTGCTAGGGTGTTTCTATGGTTGCTAGGGTGTTATAAGTGGTTGCTAGGGTGTTTCTAGGTGGTTGCTAGGGTGTTTCTAGGTGGTTGCTAGGGTGTTATGGGTGGTTGCTAGGGTGTTTTTAGGTGGTTGCTAGGGTGTTATAAGTGGTTGCTATGGTGTTTCTAGGTGGTTGCTAGGGTGTTTCTAGGTGGTTGCTAGGGTGTTATGGGTGGTTGCTAGGGTGTTTCTAGGTGGTTGCTAGGGTGTTATAAGTGGTTGCTAGGGTGTTTCTAGGTGGTTGCTAGAATGTTATGGGTGGTTGCTAGGGTGTTTCTAGGTGGTTGCTAGGGTGTTATATGTGGTTGCTAGGGTGTTTCTAGGTGGTTGCTAGGGTGTTATAAGTGGTTGCTAGGGTGTTTCTAGGTGGTTGCTAGGGTGTTATATGTGGTTGCTAGGGTGTTTCTAGGTGGTTGCTAGGGTGTTTCTATGGTTGCTAGGGTGTTATAGCTGGTTGCTAGGGTGTTTCTAGGTGGTTGCTAGGGTGTTTCTATGGTTGCTAGGGTGTTATAAGTGGTTTCTAGGGTGTTTCTAGGTGGTTGCTAGGGTGTTTCTAGGTTGTTGCTAGGGTGTTATGGGTGGTTGCTAGGGTGTTTCTAGGTGGTTGCTAGGGTGTTATAAGTGGTTGCTAGGGTGTTTCTAGGTGGTTGCTAGGGTGTTTCTAGGTGGTTGCTAGGGTGTTATAAGTGGTTGCTAGGGTGTTTCTAGGTGGTTGCTAGGGTGTTTCTAGGTGGTTGCTAGGGTGTTATGGGTGGTTGCTAGGGTGTTTCTAGGTGGTTGCTAGGGTGTTATAAGTGGTTGCTAGGGTGTTTCTAGGTGGTTGCTAGGGTGTTATAAGTGGTTGCTAGGGTGTTTCTAGGTGGTTGCTAGGGTGTTATATATGGTTGCTAGGGTGTTTCTAGGTGGTTGCTAGGGTGTTATAAGTGGTTGCTAGGGTGTTTCTAGGTGGTTGCTAGGGTGTTATAAGTGGTTGCTAGGGTGTTTCTAGGTGGTTGCTAGGGTGTTATATATGGTTGCTAGGTTGTTTCTAGGTGGTTGCTAGGGTGTTATATGTGGTTGCTAGGGTGTTTCTAGGTGGTTGCTAGGGTGTTATAAGTGGTTGCTAGGGTGTTTCTAGGTGGTTGCTAGGGTGTTATATGTGGTTGCTAGGGTGTTTCTAGGTGGTTGCTAGGGTGAAAAGCATGGTGAAGAGGTCGTGACCCGGGTGGGCGGGGTCTGCCATGATCTTCCTCGCCCTCCTCAAGGCCCTGGAGGAATGTAGGGACTCGAGGGAGGGAAGGGGGCAGCCGATCACACTCTCCGCTGATCGTATCACCCGCTACAGCCTTGTCCCTGACCGTGGCTGCAGGGAACCAGGTGATGATGGAGAGGGTGAGGATGGACTGGATGATGGCAGTGTAGAACTGGACCATCATAGTCCTCTGCAGCCTAAACTTCCCTAACAGGGGAGCCTATATCATTGGGACAGGTCTCTGCTCATCAGCAAGGAAAGGTACTGCTTTGGGGAGAAAGTATATCATCTATCACTACTGCCACCAGGTGTGGGAGGGTGCGGGTAGTATTAGGAGAAGTGTGGGTGTGTGGGGAATTACTGCGAGTCGCCCTGGAGGGCAAGAAGGACCAGCTCACTACCCCTAGGTTAGTAAATCCTATAGGCCCCATCCACCACTCTGCTAAAGCTCCACTCTACTCCTGCACTAAAGTCAGGGATTCAGTTGGACTCAGATCTGCATGCTGCGTTCCCCCTACCTGGTGAAAGTTCATAGGGATAATCCACCCTGCTACACAAACATCTCAAAACAAACTGGTCAGACTACATGCTTGACCTTACTCCTAGAACCCACCTCACCCCTGCCCACTTTGACAACCTAGGATGGCTTAGAGACGACAGAGTACAGCAACATGCAATGGGCCTGGTACCCAGATTCGGCTCAATCAGGGACTAAACATGTTTCGCAATTATGCCACATCAATGTGGAACGCCCTACCCAAAGCTGTAAAGGAATGTGAATCACTACCCACTTTCAAAACCACTCTCAAAGAACACCTATACGGGAGACTGCAATTCGAAACTGGCCCCTGTAAATGTCCTAACCCAACCCCCTCCAATGTACAGTAAATTACCAAACATGGTTTTGTCAATATTCCAATGTGCTTGTATACAGTTGTACAGTGTCCACCCACCCCTCCTATACCCAACCTACCCAACCCCCCCACCCCACCCACCCAACCACCTCCAATGTACAGCCCCCCCCCCACCCCACCCCACCTAATGTACGGTTTCATAAATGTATAGATGTAGCAGTACTGTCTGTATGTCATGTATGTGTGTGTGTGTGTGTGTGTGTGTGTAAATGAATGAACCGAAATATGTAGTTTGCTGATAGATACACAAAATGGGTTTATTTATGTTGATTTAATTTGGTTGTGTTGATGTTTCCATTTTTGCAAAATGCATATTCTGTTTGTTTTACACAATAAGTCTATTGGTGTGTTGTGTGTGCGTAGGGGCAGGTGTAGAAGATTTTTTCTTCTTCCTGTTCCTTTCGGCCATGGTATTTGGTGAATTATATGTACTGTTGGACTGTGGTAATTCCATGTACGAATAAATAAATGATGATGACGATGTATGTCCTGATGAATTGAAAATGGGGGACCCTGATGTAAACAAGACGAAAGTCTTTCTCTGGTCTGCATCCCCTTAACAATTGTGTGTATTGAGCTGTACTGTATTGTACCCATTCTGCAATCTGTTAATAAAGTTTTCAATCAATCAATCAATCAATCAATCAGTACCCGTTCTGCACCTGCGTATTGGGGGCCACTATATAATGCATGATTAGGAGACATGTTGAGACTTGTCTAGGCTGCCTGCACACACACCAGCTTCCTGGGCGGGCGCCTCCCAGAATGCACTACACCTGTACCTCGCCTCCCAGAATACCTGCAACCTTCCTCCATTGTTGTATCAGCGTGTGCTGTGTCTCTGCATCGTTAATCGACAATAAAACGTGAGTAGTGCATGATAAAGTCGATGGTGGATATTATTCTGTATCTATGATTTCGATTGCAAACGCCAGCGGAGTAGTGCTGTGTTCGTTTTTTACATGGTTATGCGTTTTTACACGTTATGCGTGCCTGCTGCTAATGTTAGCTGTTAGCTATGTCTGACCTCTGTTGGGTAATGCAACGTTGCCTACCAAACAACAGGACCACTGTGTTTTTTTTTTATATTGCTCCTGGCTGTTCAAACTAATTTTACCGTGTGAAAGAGAGGAAAGTTGGTTCATTTCCACAAACTACCAGTGAAAAAGTGTTGTTCTGAACTGGAGCTATAGTATAGCCAGCCATTTAGCTACCTGGCTACCTATATAGCTTCAGTTCAGCTAACTAGCTACATGCAGCATTTAGCCAGTGATGGGCAAGCTACTTGGAAAATGTAGTAATCTACACTAGTTACACTCGATTAAATATAGCTCAACTACAATGGAAGCTATCCCCAGATAAATGTAGCAAGCTACACTACAAAAATAGCACACTACTTTTTCTTTTTTTTTTACTTTACTTTATGATCAGGTTTCCACCAAACAAATACAGTATAGGCAGGCAAAAGAAAGTTCAGTTTGTTTATGAAACAAGCCCTCGGTCTGGCTTTTTGTGTCATCATTTTAACATGAACTTGTATTATGTACAAAATGTTAATAAAGTATGAGGAAATAACTGTGGAAACGTAATAAATAAAAGGCCAAATCAATCAAATAAACACTAAAATATATACTCTCTCTATTGGAATGGAGACTTTTCAGCACAGGATAAACTGCCCACTTTATCAACCAAAACTTCTTCAATATCAGAATTTTAACTAATAATAACTGTCTTACTGAATTTTACTATTATGCTACCATGTCTATACTACCACCAACTATGCTGTCTATACTACAGTATGTACTCGGAGTATAACACTCAAGCTCGACACTGCTAGACAAACAATACTAATTTATAGACTATTTGTTTCCTGTGCAGTACACCTGAGATTAATCACCTCATCCAGTACTGTTTGACATGAATTTATGCGTCGTTCCCTGTGTTTTTTTTCTTTCCTCTTGCCTCCCTCCCTTGTCCTAGGGCCTGCCAACTGATTGCCTGCCTGAATCTTTCCGGCCGACAAGGCGTACAGGACAGTAATCTGCACTGACGTCTCCCCAGATCCATGCACGGATTGCTTCCTGGTTGTATAGGTAGGCCTATATGCAACACAGATCGTAGTTTATAGACTATATTTGTTTCCTGTGCAGTACACCTGAGATTAATCACCTCATCCAGTACTGTTTGACATGAATTTATGCGTCGTTCCCTGTGTTTTTTTTCTTTCCTCTTGCCTCCCTCCCTTGTCCTAGGGCCTGCCTACTGATTGCCTATGCCTGAATCTTTCCGGCCGACAAGGCGTACAGGACAGTAATCTGCACTGACGTCTCCCCAGATCCATGCACGGATTGCTTCCTGGTTGTATAGGTAGGCCTATATGCAACACAGATCGTAGTTTATAGACTATTTGTTTCCTGTGCAGTACACCTGAGATTAGCCTATAGTATACGTTCATAATCTGCATGCAAACTGTAATCTCTCCTTTCTCTGGTTTCCTTTTTTCTAGGTCATCAGAGAGGTCTTTAACATACAGTATCCTGTTCAGTGGCATCTTGTTCAGTGAGGCAGCCAGGCTAACCAGTGTTCAGTGTGAGGCAGATGTAATGATTTGGTAGGTAACTATAGCACGCACAACAATGTTCCACTGTAAATATATTCGATGTCAGCATGTGTCTGAGAGTGTGCATACCTTTGTCCAGCACGCGCAGCTCCACAGTAACGCCCCCAATTATCGTTATCAGTGCGGGATACCTGACTGCTCACAGAGGTTCAGAAAACACGCAGCACTGAGATCTCATATATATAGGCTGCATAGGTGCTACCTGCAAGCTGGTCAGCCGCCTAGACCTAGATCAGCTCTATCACCTGACACATCCTTGAAATGTGTGCTTGAGGCTTGTGCATTTAAGTGTGACACTTTAGCCTCTCTTATCAAGCATTTGAAGACACACATAAAGGGAGGAATGGAATCGCCATGTCCATTTAGAGGTTGTGATTGCAGGTTCACAAACGTAATGACTTTTGCTTCACATATTTCCAGGAAACACAAGGATTCAGTTTTAGATGACTTGGTACTAGACAAGTCTACAGAGTCATTGCCAGAACCCAGTCAGACGTATTCAGAAGCTGCTGGTGAACATGATGAACCAGAAGTGCCATTAGCTGTGGACGAAACCATTTTTTTACATAACCTTACACTTTTCTATTTGAAATTGCAATCTAAGCTACTCTTACCGGCAAGCACCATACAAACCATTATTGAGGACTTTCAAATTGCTCATGAACTTGGCCTGTCTCATACACTTAACGTTCTGAGTGAGAAATTGAAGAAACTTGGAATCCCTCAGGCCACTATAAGCAGCATGGTTGATGAAGTGAACAGAGCTGATCTACTCACACTTTTTAACAAGGGAAGACTCAGTACAGATACAAAGAGGAAGTCTGCTTTTAAAGAGTGTTTCAACCATGTTCATCCCGTGCCTTTGCTCTTGGGCAATGATGAAAATGACAAAGAATGCTTTGCTCAGTATGTACCTATACATCAGACATTGGTGACACTGTTCAAAAACGAGTCTCTACGAGAACAGTATAACATGACACGTTTGCAGCAATCTACTGATGCTGTCTATCAGGATGTCAAGGATGGAGAAGGATTTCAAAGTAATCCAATGTTGAAAGCTGACCCTTCCTCACTTGGTTTGATACTGTACCAAGATGCCTTCGAGGTTGTTAATCCACTGAGCTCAGGGAAGAAAAAGCACAAGGTCTTAGCTGTTTACCTAACCCTGACTGACATATTGCCTCACAATAGATCTTCTATAGATCAAATGCAACTTGTTCTCTTATGTAGGGAGCAGGACTTTAAGTATTTTGGGCTAAAAAAGGTTTTTGCACATCTGATTGAGGACCTCAAAATCCTGGAGGAGAGAGGTGTAGTCATATCTGATGGCACTGTACTAAAGGGCTCTTTGGTTGCCATTGCAGGAGACAACTTAGGATCCCATTCTATTGGGGGATTTTTAGAAAACTTCAGTCGATCTAAATATTTTTGTCGCTACTGTCAGGTACAGAGAGAGGATTTTGTGAAGAATCCAGTGTTGTGTGGTGCCACAAGAACGGTCCAATCATACACAAGTAATTTGCAAGACCTGGAAACTAGTACCACAGACTCTGTATGCGGTATCAAGTTTGACTCTCCTTTCAACCAGCTTTCTCATTTCCATGTTTGCCAGCCTGGCCTCCCACCATGTCTAGGCCATGATTTATTTGAGGGAGTCATGGCTTATGACCTTCCTTTATATATTCGCCATTTAGTCCAGGAGAATCATTTTACTTACCTGCAGTTAAATCGGTGCAAAAACAAGTTCCGATATGAAGGGAACGATGGTAGGGACAAACCAGCAGACCTCTCTCCCAGCAGTGACAAACTAAGTGGGCATGCAGTTCAAAACTGGTGTTTCCTTAGATTACTCCCTCTCTTGGTGGGTGGCAGGATTAAAGATCCCTGTGACAATGAGGTGTGGCAGCTCATTTTGCAGCTGAGAGAGATGGTTGAGCT
This sequence comes from Notolepis coatsorum, assembly GCF_963971535.1. Lineage (NCBI taxonomy): Eukaryota > Metazoa > Chordata > Actinopteri > Aulopiformes > Paralepididae > Notolepis > Notolepis coatsorum. The sequence continues at coordinate 39,104,178 of NC_140169.1, read as the reverse complement.
TATCTGTGCACCAGTCATTACAGAAGGCCAGGTAGCATATCTGAAAGTCATCACAGAGGAGTACATATGCAACAGGAAAAGGCTCTTCCCCAATGCCCCCCTGAGGCCAAAGCATCACTATATTGGCCATTATCCAGATCTAATCATCCACTTTGGCCCACTTATTCGCCTGTGGACTCTGCGGTTTGAAAGCAAACACACTTTTTTCAAACAGTGTGCCAGAAAATTGCACAATTTCAAAAATCTGTGCAAAACACTAGCAGAGAGACACCAACTCCTCCAGGCCTACCTGAGTGCGGGAAACTTGTTTCCTCCTGTTATACAGGTAGAGAAGGGGACTGCCTTTTATTTGGATGATTACAACAACAAGATCAGGGCATCTGTAGCCAGTTGTCAATTTGAGTCTCAGTCTGCAGTGGCTTGTAACAATGTTACAGTCAAAGGCACAGACTACAGAAAGGGGATGTTCATCTTGTTTGGGAACAGTGATGAAGGACTTCACATGGGGAAGATTATGCTGGTCATTGTTGCCCAAAACTCTGTCCACTTTGTCTCAGAGAAACACATTTGTGTGAAGTTGATTGACATGGGTGTGTACTGTGACTTAGGAGTGGCCCAAGAGGATTACGTGTGCATTAAGCACAAAGATGTACTGGACTACTATCCTCTTCCAGCATACAACGTGCACGATCAGATGCTTATTGCGCTCCACCATTCTTTTCCAGGAGCAGTTTAAACAGGAAAGGGAGGATATGACAGACGTGAGGACAGACGTAAGTGGAGCAGGATATCAAGTAACCTTAAGATAGTTGATTTTGTATTGTTGATTGTATAGCGAGCACATGTTGGCAGTTAACCGCATATAGTGCACTGCAAACAGACAAGTAGGGAATATGCACAAACTGATTAATGATTGACCCTAATCAATGAGACTAGGTAATGGAAGCTATAAAGGAAGCAGTTTGGTCATATTTACCGGGCCTCCCTGATGACTTACTGACCACCCTACTTGAGGATCTTGGAGTGGAGAGTGTCGAAGATCTGGCCTTAATGGAGAGGGTGGATCTGGTCCGACACCTCAAACCAATCCAGTGTCGGAAGCTGATGGATGGTCTTAAGAAAGGTAAATTCATATTTAGACTTGCGTGACACTTGGAACTAAGCCCTTGGAACATTGGCATAACTGTTTTTGTCCCTTCTAGGGTTAGTAACCCTTAATATGGAGGTGCTCCCTCCCCATCCAATTGCTTCAAGTTCCCCAACACATCCAATTGCTTCAAGTTCCCCAACAACGAGCTCTGTGAACACTCTGTCCTCTCCGAACACCTCTATGCAATCATTCACGCACTCTCTGTTGTGCAGCCCCCCAAGCACTCCAAACTCTTCACAGCCTGGCAGCGCATGGCATGTAGACTTTTGTGTCGACTGGAACCGGATGTCAACAGCCATTCAACGTGCAGTGGAAAAAGAACAGAGACCAAAGCCAGATGAGAGAAGGGCCTTTGTGAACGCTTTGGTGGATCAGATGATGGAGCACGAGCACAACCCAACCAGAACCACGTGCCTCAGTATCGTCCGAACAATTGTCAGGAGCCATCCTGACACCTTTGCTGACATTAGCAGGCGAGGTGAAATGGTTGGAGACGGATGCCACTCTCTTCTCCAACAAGTAAAAACAAGAGTGGAGTATAAAAGCAGGAACAACACTCTGGCTAGACACCGCAGAGGCAGAGAGGAAAGACGGCCCACTGGCGTGGCAGGAGAGTCCAGGCTGACGAGAGGTCCTGTTTACCAATACGGGTAGGGGTGGCAAAACAAACGGCGCCAGTGTCCTCTCCATTCACGCTCGCAGCAATTAGGGGTTAAAGTGGCACTGCCAATGCTAGACTAACTTAGGTTATTTGGATTGAATGTTTAAATTATGTGTAGATTTTTTTTTAATATAATTTCTAGGGCTGTCCCTGACTAAGGATTTGGATAGTCGACTATGATTGGCCAAAATGTGCAGTTAGTCGACAAAAATAAAATAAAAAGTAGAATATATATATATATTTATATATAGTTTTTTTTTATCATTCCATTTGGGCTGTGGGGGGTGCTTAATGTCTGAAGGCTTCTTGTCCTCTGCAAAAGCATGCAATTGGTCCACTGATGGATACATCTTGATATTTGTCTAGTCTAGTGTGTTCATTAGATGGGTGAAATCCTCTTTCAGTGCTTCTGTGCCTGTTTTCGTAGGCAGTTAGCCTCTGGTATGCGTGCCATTAGCGTTAGAGGCCTTTTTTCTTTTGGAAAGAATGATAAAAAAATATATATATTATAATTTTTCTTTTTTTATGTATTCCACTAAGAGGTTGCCTATGATTCCTTCCTATCCCTAGGTGTGTGAGGTGGGGCCCAGCAAGCTTACCGGACGGGGAGACAGAGGAAACCATGGCGGCTTTGAAAAGGGATCTGCGGAACATCTACTCAGGCATGCAATCTACTTTACTTTTGGTGAATTGACACCATGAATAAATATCCCACATTAAGCAAAAAGGCCACCTTAATATTCAGAATGAGTAATACAATTAAAGGTTTGCCACTCAATTTCCCAGATGTGGCAACATCAAATCTAATTGTTGTTACTTGGTTTGTATGTCTGTACACAGAGGAAGGGATGGGTGGGACAGCGAGAGCAGAACTTCTGATGGAGAGGACCTACGTCATCCTGCGGCGTTACTTGAATAAAATGCCTGCACCAACGATGGTGGCGGTCAAAGAAGAATGGCCTTTTCTCTTCTCTCAGACGGGGCTTTTCTCCCACTTTGGCCTCCTGACAGACACCGATGTCCTTCAAAAGATCAAAGATGCCCTGTGTCATCGAGGACGGACCATCCTGCAGTTCTGCCAGAAACTGGACAACACGAAGATCAGGGATGTTCTGGCCAGATATCATCCAGAGGTTTCGGAGATCAGTGCCTGCATCGTCCTGCTCCTTATGGTGTACTTCAAGGAGCCTACGGAGAAACTACTGCTCGAAGTTGATGTAAGTTTATTTAAATATTAAAATATTTGAAATGCGAGTGATTACATTAGGGGCGACTGAAGCTCAGTTGGTAGAGATGGTCGTTCATCGACCGTAGGGTTGGTGGTTCGAATCCTGGCTCTGACTGTCCGCATGTCGGAAGTGTCCTTGAGCAAGACACTTAACCCCCAAGTTGCTCCAAATGGGCCGAGCTGATGTGTGGTGAGCTGTAGTGCGTGGATTAGCTTATCTTCATCCTTTCATAATGTTAAATCTGCTATTGTGTGTTACTTTGTTGCAGACCTGTGCCACTGTTGCTGATGTGAATACTGCAGCACTCCCAAGCACCCCCTGTTTGATAATTCAAGGTAATAATGTTCAGGGATGAGCTTGTGTTCCTTTGCATCGAGGGGGAAAATCTGACAGAAGGCAGTTTGTGTTACGGCACACATATGACGCTTATAAATAATATCCTGAGCTGGCATGTCTCATGTTCAACTTTGTCAGTGCTGTAAAGTTGAAACCTTTTTAAATCTTAGACAAACAAAACACTTTGCTTTCATGAAATATTGTAAGCCGTCATTTGAGGCTTTATAAAAGCAGCACAATGAACACAAATCTGTCAGTGCGACCTCATCTTAAATAAGAGACAGCATTGCTTGTTGTAAGAGAGGCAGAGTTGATTTGGCAAAAATATATATATATATATGCATTTTTCTTTTTCTTTTTAATAATCGAATTTTATTTTCATATTCGAATCCCATGCCCATCGAACGAAGCTTTGAAGTATTTAAGACAGCCTTAGTTCTGTGTCATGTCCTTGCAGGAATGTATACCTATCCACAACAACGCATGACGGGGTATCTGTTCATTTCAGGTGACGCAATGCAGCCTTCTGGATGGATGCTATCCATCGAGGGAGAAGTTGTGATGGGCCCACACCCATTATTTTTGCATGGGGTAGCTGCTTTATTCACCAGCTACTATGTCTTCAACCTGGAGTATCCTTCCGTTGGATCATCCACACTTGAGTTCATCCAAAGGTATTTTAACACTCTGAACACATGATCAATGTCATCAGTAAGACTTATCATGCAAAGACTATCTGGCTATTAAGTCCATGCCTTTCTACAGAGGCCATAAAGTAGATTAAATGCTTTGAGTATGAAGCCTGGAACCAACTATGTGAATTGGGACCACACCATCACTTGATGTTGCTGCTATCTTGTTAAGAAATTGACATAATGGTTTAATTCACATTATAGTATGGCTTCAAAATTCGGATGAGTAAACATTATGTTAGAGGTACCATGAAAAAACACAGGTGAGCACCTTGATAAATGCTGAGTCTATTTAAAACTGAAACGTATCTTTGCTTATTAACAGGTTCTTCTTGGGCATCAACCCGGAGAAAGGCTCCAGGGCAAAGAAGCGAAGCGCCATCAACCCTCAAGTGACCACCCTTTTTCGTAAGCTCATAGACTTTGAATGGTCTGCATCTGCATAGACAATCGTCCTTCTCCTGTCGTCCCCTGACGTGAACACCCTTCTTCGTAAGTAAGCTCATAAACTTTGGTCTGCAAAGACAATTGTCCTTCTCCTGTCGTCCCCTGACGTGAACACCCTTCTTCGGAAGCTCATAGACTTTGAATGGTTTGCAAAGACAATTGTCCTTCTCCTGTCGTCCCCTGACGTGAACACCCTTCTTCGGAAGCTCATAGACTTTGAATGGTTTGCAAAGACAATTGTCATGCTCCAAGTTCCAAGTTCTTTAATAGTTGTCATACAGAAGTACAGAATACTTTCATACAAAATGCTTCTTACTGTTACGCTCCAGAGACTGTGCTAGACAAGATAGTATCAAATAACATAATAACATAATATAGCATGAATTTAGAAGAAGAAAAATGAGGTCACAGTGTTCGGTATAGACATATGTACAATGTTCTGAGTTACCATATAATATACAATACACAATACTATGCAGTGTACTAATGTACAGTACTATCTAGTGCAAAGCAGAAATGGGATGAGGTACAATTTTAGGTACAATTTACAGTAAGGTGTACGAGTTGTAGTGCAATCCTTCATCCATAAATATAAAGTGTGGGGAGTGGGTGCTACAGTGTGTTTGTTTAAAGTGGGTGTGTGCTATAAAGTGTGTGGAGTGGGTGCTACAGTGTGTTTGTTTAAAGTGAGTGTGTGCGTGTGGATGTGTGTGCTATGTGCGTTTGGTGGTTGTTGTTGTGTAGTGTTCATTCATTGTTCGTTTAGCAGCCTGATGGCCTGGGGATAGAAGCTTCTTCTGAGTCTTTCTGTGCTCGCCTTGAGACTCCGGTATCGCTTGCCTGACCGCAGCAGTTCAAAGAGGCAGTTGTTCGGGTGACTGGAGTCTTTAATGATTCTCTTAGCCTTGCCCCTGCAACGCTTGTAGTAAATGTTCTGGAGGGTGGGGAGCCCCCCTCCAATTGTGCGTTCGGCTGAACGTGTCACTCTTTGTAGTCTGCTTCGGTCTTGTCCAGTGCTATTCCCAAACCAGGAGGTGATGTTGCCGGTCAAGATGCTCTCTATTGTACATGAGTAGAAGTTCTTAAGGATCTTCTGGCTGACTTGGAACTTCCTTAGGCGCCTGAGGAAGTAGAGGCGTTGTCGTGCCTTCTTCACAACACTGTCAATGTGTGTGGTCCATGTCAAGTCCTCGGATATGTAGGCTCCGAGGTACTTAAAGCTGTTGACTCTCTCAACCGGTGCCCCGTCGATGCTGAGGGGGCTGTAGTCCTTGACCCCCGACCTCCTGAAGTCCACAATCATCTCCTTTGTTTTGCTGACGTTCAGGGAGAGGCTGTTTTCCTGGCACCATCCCGCCAGGACCTTGACCTCTTCCAGGTAGGCCCTCTCGTCGTTGGCAGAGATCAGGCCCACCACCACTGTGTCGTCAGCAAATTTGATGATTGTATTGCTACTCCGCTGAGCCACACAGTCGTGTGTGTACAGGGAGTAGAGGAGGGGACTCAGAACACAGCCCTGGGGGGCCCCTATGTTGAGGGTGATGGATGAGGAGGTGCAGTTGCCTGCTCTCACCACCTGGGGTCTGCCAGTCAGGAAGTCCAAGACCCACTGGCAGAGGTCATAGCCCAAGCCCAGGTCCCTGAGCTTGGCTATGAGTATGGAGGGGACTATGGTATTGAATGCCGAGCTGTAGTCGATGAATAGCATTCTCACATAGTTCCCCTGCCTCTTGTCCAGGTGTGATGCTGCTGTGTGCAGCACATGGGCTATGGCGTCCTCCGTGGACCTGTTGGGGCGGTATGCAAATTGCAGGGGGTCCATGTTGATGGGGAGGGAGGAGCAGATGTAGCCCTTTACTAGCTTCTCAAAGCACTTCATGGCTATGGAGGTGAGAGCTACAGGGCGGTAGTCGTTGAGGCAAGCAGGCTTGGATCTTTTGGGTACAGGGATAATAGTGGACTTCTTCAGGCAGGTGGGGATGACAGCCTGTTCTAAGGACAGGTTAAATATGTCAGTGAATACTGGGGCCAGTTGGTCGGCACAGACTTTTAGGACGCGGCCGGGGATGCCGTCCGGACCTGCTGCCTTCCTGATATTCACTTTTTTAAAGGTCCGCCTCACCTCATGCTCTGTTACCCTGAACACTGCGCCTCCATCAGCAGCCGACCCCCCCCCCCCCCCATTGCCGAGGCTTGTGAGCTGGTGTTGTTATTACCAGCATCAAACCTCGCATAGAAGGTATTGAGGTCATTTGCTAAGGAGATGTCACTGTTCAGTTTGAGGGAGGCGCCTTTGTAGTCTGTCATCGTTTTGAGCCCCTGCCACATAGCTCTAGAGTCAGCTTGTTCAAACTGGAGTTCAATTTTATCCCTGTAGCGCCGTTTGGCCTCTGACACTGTCCTCCTTACGTTGTATCGCGCCACCTTGTGGTCATTCATGTTGCCTGCCACTAGGCCGTCGTTGTATGCTTTGGTGCGCTCTCTCAGAGCTTCACGGACGGATTTGTCTACCCAGGGTTTTTGATTTGGGTAAACTTTCATTTTGGTAGTGGGGATTGTTTCTTTCACCCTAGTACAAACATAGTCCAGCACTGTTTCCGTGTAGACATTAATGTTATCTGTGTCGCGGAACACATTCCAGTCTGTGTAGTGAAACACTGACCGGAGCGTCTCCTCCTCAAATCCCATTTCTGCACCTCTCGCGAGACTACAGGAGTACTTTTAATTCTCTGTTTGTACTTTGGTGAAAGAAAGATGGACGCGTGATCTGATTTACCAAAGCCACTATCAGAATGAGCCTTGTAGCCACCTTTAAATTGCGTGTAACAGTGATCTAGGATGTTACCGCCTCTGGTGTTGCAAGTCACATGCTGATAGAAGTCAGGCAATACCTTTCTCAGATTGGCGCTATTGAAATCTCCCAGCACTAAAATGGCGGCGTTAACATTCGCCACTTGTATTCTATTTACCTCGTCGTGGAGTCTGGAGAGCGCAACCTTGTTGCTGGCTTGCGGTGGAATATACACTCCGATCAGGACGATCGCCGTTAACTCCCTCGGGAGGAAGAAAGGACGACACTTGATGGTTATATATTCCAGTTCTGGGGAGCAGTGGTTGGATAATTCCTTCACGTTAGTTGGATCGCTCCAATTTTTGTTAAACATGAAGGCAATACCTCCTCCACGTTGTTTACCGGACTCTGATGGCCGATCCTTGCGATGGATAAAGAAGTGTTCAGCTGGTTGAATTGCGTGGTCTGGAACCTCCGGTGTGAGCCATGTTTCGGTGAAGCAGAGGACGTTGCAGTCCCTAACGTCTCTTTGATATTGAATCCTTGCTCGGATGTCATCCAGTTTATTGTCAATTGATTGTACATTGGCTAGCAATATACTGGGCAGTGGTGTACGGTGGCGTCTGGATCTCAGCCTGTTACGGATCCCAGCCCTCTTTCCTCGTCGTCTGGGTCCTCTTTTCCTGGGATCTAGGAACAAAGGATCTGGTCCTAATCTCCGGAGAATTTCTTCAGGCCATTGATGCGGTTCGGAAAGCTGGTCCAGTGAGTAATCCAGTTGGTAAGTTTCCCGTAATCCAATGTCTATGAGTGACTGACGGTCATATACATTAAATGCACCAACAGTTGGTACGAACAAAACTCTAAAAACTATAAATATTAACAAAAGTAAACACAGTCTCGACGGAGCGAACTGAAAGGCAGCCGGTCGGAGCAGTCGCCTCTTTTGTTATTTTGAGTGCCTCTTTTGTTCTTTTGAGTGAGTGCATAAAGTGTATTCATTAGTTCCATTTTCGGGTAAGACCTGGAAGTACTAGTTTCATGGCGACAGTGGCTCGGGAGGTAGAGCAGTCGTCTGGCAATCCGGAGATTCCCGCTCCTCCCCGGGCAGCGTGTCGATGTGTCCTTGAGCAAGACACTTAACCCCTACATGCTCCCGTCGGTGTGTGAATGGGTAAAATGTGCACAAATTGTAAAAAAAAAAAGAAAACAGCCATTTACCATTTTACTTACGAATATTATTACTTTGTCTTAGTTTTGCCGTTTTGAGCAGTGTTGACCAGCAGTTTATAAAATAATATTTAAAATGTTTATTAGCAACGCCGAGCTTTCAAACCATTGCGTTTCTCTGTACGAAACTCTCGTGCAACTGTGTACCTTTGAATTTTCTCTGTGATACTTGTACAACGAGCGTTTCGCAGAGGACCAGTTCTTCAGAGTTAATATGGGATTTTCCTATGGGTCAAATGTGCACAAATTGTAAAAAAGAAAACAGCATTTACCATTTCAAGAATAAGAATATAATTCTTTGTAATATAATTCTTTGTAATAATTCTGTCTTTTGACAATAAAATCCCATAATTAACTCTGAAGAACTGGCGAAACGCTTGTCATACAAGGTGCATCAGTCAGCTAAAGCCGTTTTGAGCAGTGTTGACCAGAAGTTTATAAAATAATATTTAAAATGTTTATTAGCAATGCCGAGCTTTCAAACCATTGCGTTTCTCTGTCTGAAACCCTCATGCAACTGTGAGTACCTTTGAATTTTCTCTGCGATACTTGTACAACGAGCGGGATTTTCCTATGGGTAAAATGTGCACAAATTGTAAAAAAGAAAACAGCCATTTACCATTTCAAGAATAAGAATATTATTCTTTGTAATAATTCTGTCTTTTGACAATAAAATCCCATAATTAACTCTGAAGAACTGGCGAAACGCTCGTCATACAAGGTGCATCAGTCAGCTAAAGCCGTTTTGAGCAGTGTTGACCAGAAGTTTATAAAATAATATTTAAAATGTTTATTAGCAATGCCGAGCTTTCAAACCATTGCGTTTCTCTGTCTGAAACCCTCATGCAACTGTGAGTACCTTTGAATTTTCTCTGCAATACTTGTACAACGAGCGGGATTTTCCTATGGGTAAAATGTGCACAAATTGTAAAAAAGAAAACAGCCATTTACCATTTCAAGAATAAGAATATAATTCTTTGTAATAATTCTGTCTTTTGACAATAAAATCCCATAATTAACTCTGAAGAACTGGCGAAACGCTCGTCGTACAAGGTGCATCAGTCAGCTAAAGCCGTTTTGAGCAGTGTTGACCAGAAGTTTATAAAATAATATTTAAAATGTTTATTAGCAATGCCGAGCTTTCAAACCATTGCGTTTCTCTGTCCGAAACCCTCATGCAACTGTGAGTACCTTTGAATTTTCTCTGCAATACTTGTACAACAAGCGTTTCGCAGAGGACCAGTTCTTCACAGTTAATATGAGATTTTCCTATGGGTAAAATGTGCACAAATATGTAAAAAAAGAAGAAAAAAAAGCAGCCATTTACCATTTTACTTACGAATATGATTACTTTGTCTTAGTTTTGCCGTTTTGAGCAGTGTTGACCAGCAGTTTATAAAATAATATTTAAAATGTTTATTAGCAACGCCGAGCTTTCAAACCATTGCATTTCTCTGTTCGAAACTCTCGTGCAACTGTGTACCTTTGAATTTTCTCTGCGATACTTGTACAACAAGCGTTTCGCAGAGGACCAGTTCTTCAGAGTTAATATGGGATTTTCCTATGGGTCAAATGTGCACAAATTGTAAAAAAGAAAACAGCCATTTACCATTTCAAGAATAAGAATATAATTCTTTGTAATATAATTCTTTGTAATAATTCTGTCTTTTGACAATAAAATCCCATAATTAACTCTGAAGAACTGGCGAAACGCTCGTCATACAAGGCGCATCAGTCAGCTAAAGCCGTTTTGAGCAGTGTTGACCAGCAGTTTATAAAATAACATTGTAAATGTTTATTAGCAACGCAGAGCTTTCAAACCATTGCGTTTCTCTGTTCGAAACTCTAGTGCAACTGTGAGTACCTTTGAATTTTCTCTGCGATACTTGTACAACGAGCGTTTCGCAGAGGACCAGTTCTTCAGAGTTAATATGGGATTTTCCTATGGGTAAAATGTGCACAAATTGTATATAAAAGAAGAAAGAAAACAGCCATTTAACATTTCAAGAATAAGAATATAATTCTTTGTAATATAATTCTGTCTTTTGACAATAAAATCCCATAATTAACTCTGAAGAACTGGCGAAACGCTCGATGTGCAAGGCGCATCAGTCAGCTAAAGCCGTTTTGAGCAGTGTTGACCAGCAGTTTATAAAATAATATTTAAAATGTTTATTAGCAACGCCGAGCTTTCAAACCATTGCGTTTCTCTGTCCGAAACTCTTGTGCAACTGAGTACCTTTGAATTTTCTCTGCGATACTTGTACAACGAGCAGGATTTTCCTATGGGTAAAATGTGCACAAATTGTAAAAAAGAAAACAGCCATTTACCATTTCAAGAATAAGAATATAATTCTTTGTATATAATTATTTGTAATAATTCTGTCTTTTGACAATAAATGCCGGCTTACCTCGTGTAATTATTTGTAATAATTCTGTCTTTTGACAATAAATGCTGGCTTACCTCATTTGTGCGTTTGGACTGTTGTTTTTAATGTACAATAGCCTACGTGCATTTTTTAAGTCCAGCGCAGTATACTTCCTGGCAGAAGCTCACACTTTGGTTTTCTGTCATGATTAATCACGTCATCCAATAGTATTTGACAGGAAACTATTGTATGAGCTTCCTCCAGAAGTATACTGGAGCTGGGGACTATACAGTTATGCATACCATTGTAAATTGACTGTTATTTTGCCAAATTATATAATATAATAATTATTATTATTCAATTATTTTGTTGGCAAGTCTGAAAAGTAATGCAAAAGACTTGCCAACAAAATAATTGAAAAATTATAATTATTATATTATATAATTTGGCAAAATAACAGTCAATTTACAATGATAGACATGCATAACTCTATAGTCCCCAGCTCCAGTATACTTCTGGAGGAAGCTCATACAATAGTTTCATGTCAAGATACAATAGGATGACGTGATTAAACACGACAGGAAACCAAAGTGTGACCTTCAGGAAGTGTACTGGAGCTGGACTACAAAAATACATGTAGGCTATTGTAAATACACAATACATTGTTGTAATATATATACAACAAAATAATGTGATATTACAGTAATTTCTTACAATTTGATGTTGTGAAGTCACAATACATTGTTGTAATATATATACAACAAAATAATGTGATATTACAGTAATTTCTTACAATTTGATGTTGTGAAGTCACAATACATTGCTGTAATATATATACAACAAAATAATGTGATATTACAGTAAATGTCTTACAATTTGATGTTGTGAAGTCACAATATATTGTTGTAATATATATACAACAGAATAATGTGATATCACAGTAATTTCTTACTGTTAGAAGTTGTGAAATTACAACAATGTATAGTATTACCATTACTGTGAAATTACAACACATTGCTGTGAAGCCATTCACAGTAAATTATTGTGAATCTTACTGTAAAAGTCATGCAAAATATTGCCAATAATTTATTGTAATATCACAGTAATTTCTTACAGTATGAAGTTGTGAAATTACAACAATGTATTGTACTACCATTACTGTGAAATTACAACACATTGCTGTGAAGCCATTCACAGTAAATTATTGTGAATCTTACTGTAAAAGTCATGCAAAATATTGCCAGTAATTTATTGTAACTTTAGGGTGAAAAATGTTACAGTGTAGTAGCTAACGGTGTGTGGCCTGGTGTCAGCACCTGTATTGCTTTTCTCACGTTGTACAGTTGTTCAGTGGTAGCCGCATAGCTTGCTTCTGCGTTAGCTAATGGTTAGCGATAGCCGGGTTGAGCTAACTGTTAGCCAGTTAGCTGTTTAGCTACGACGTTAGCTTCCGGCTGCGCTCGGCTGGGAACGTTAGCTTGATGCTATCAGTTAGCCTAGAGTTAGCTGTTAGCTTGTGCTACGACCATTGGCATTAGCCGTGAGAATAGCAGGGGGTTCTGGCACTCTGACTACGACATCATCTTTGACAGAAGATGTAGTCGGGCCTGCACCATGACAAGGCTCCGGCCATAGCTTATTTTTGTCCCGCCAGCGAGAGGCCTTTCGTCAACGTGGAGACCTGTGTTGCGGCCTTTCGCCCTGCGTTCCTTGGTGCAGGTAAGATGAATGAAAATGTCATGACATTACCCCACTCTTCCTTCCTTCCCCTCCCGAATGTTTTGTTAATAACGATGTTTTTTTCCAGGCAAAACATATGTTACTTCACAACATTTGGAGATACGACATGTGCTGTGTGTGAATGAATTGTCTTGGTCGTTTGTGTAGCTTGGGTAGCGTTGGGCCGTTGGCCAAAGCTGTGTGTGGCCTGGTGTCAGTAGCCTACCTGGCTAGCCTATTTAGCTGATGTCGGCCATTGGCTCCTTGCTGCTTTGTTTTCTCTGGTATAGACCCTCTTCTCTTTGGATTTAAGTGTTGATCTTTGTCCTTTTGGATCTATGTATATTCGCGTTTAAATCTCGCACAGGGCCTCGCATTTCTCCCAGGCGGCCCTGCTGATAATCCATTGTTGTTTCTGATAGGTGTACCTGTGGGAAGTGTGGATGAATGCCGACGAGGTGGAGAATGTCTGCTGCATGGAGGTTCCTCAGGTACAGTAGCAATGTCACACAACTTTGCATCTGGGTAACACTGAAAACCATGCATATGGCTAACTGTATTTTGTTTTCTATAGGTCAGGAGAAGATGCAATCAAGAGCCCGGGGCAGTTTCGTGCATGGTTGATCATCCTGGATTGCAACCAGTCTGCTTCAACCCATATACCCTACAAATGGCCACAAATATATACAGGGCAGATTTTGGCCGCGGCATAAATAAGTAAATAATATTTATTACATATTTATATTTTATTTACAGGTGTTTCTCCATATTGCATCTCCCAGACTATACTAATCTTTCTTGCAAACACCCTCTAATCCGTATTGCACATCCCACATAATCAATGGTGTCCAGCTTGCTACTGTCCAATGACATGACATGACAAATTGTAATTTCACAACGTTTATTTTTTTTATTTGTGCATAAATATAATACTCGTTTCAGATATATCGCATACCGGAGTTTTGTGGCCTGGTGTTGGGGGTTCTTAGGACGCAGAGTGAGGGTAGTCATCCCTTCATGTGTGGTCCTAAGAATCCACACCAAATTTCCAGATGCTGATGGTGTCTACACTGGCTTCAGGTCGGTACTTGATTGAAGCGTGACGCATAGGCGGCAACAGCATCTTCCATGGAAGGCCTGTCAAAATCTGCGCACAGATGTTCTGGGATGGGAATGTGCTGCACCTCATCCATATAGCGTTGGGGCTCACGAATGACGCACTCAAACAGGAGCTCCATTAGCTCGTTCACATAGCCTGTAAATGACAATTTCAACGTCATGTTAAAAATGTTATTATTTATTCGATTTATTGTTATTGTTGTTACTGCTGTTCCACTGTAAGTGCAATTATTTTTCTATTCATATAGTTCATGTATGTGCAATAATAAATCTTGATATTTTTACTTACTGACTGTCGGAGCGGTTTTCCTCGGTTTTATACTGTGTCCAGTGTGTCCACCCTTTTTAGCCTTGGGAAAGCTCATTCGGAAGGCAGGCGCTCCCAAAGCTGTAGAAGCTTGCTGGCGGTTGGCATTTTCATTGAAATGCATTGCAGCTAGGTATAGTCTGAAAGGAAAATTTCGATAAGCAATATATTTCTAGTTGATCTATGAGGTTATCTATTTGCAACATAATGATTGATTCGACACATCAGGAGTCCATAATTAGTCATTTGTACACAATATAAAATACCTGCAAAGCATTCCAATGTATGAAAAGACAACGTTCTTCGGGGCAAACCGTAAAATTACACTGTGATAGGACTCCAGTGAAGAGGTTTGATGGTGTGGACTGAGTTTAGAGACATCTTTTTTTTTTTTTTTACTTTTTTTTATGTCAACGTTCACACGCACAATATACGCTTACCTAGGATTTGACTTGATTCAACAATAAAGCAGTCGGGGCAAGCCGAAAACGGTCGAAAGTGTGGTTATTTGAAGTTTGGATTTCTTTTTTCACAACTGAGGTAGGTAGATAACATTTTTGGAGACTAAAGTACAGAAAAAGGGTACCGTTGGGTACCGGTATCGATTCACAGGTAGCGGTACCGTATCGGTTCAAATGTGAATGGTACCCATCCCTACTGAACACACAACTGCAGGGCAAGGGCATTTTTGCTCATGAAATGCATAGCCATGTGAAAGCCTTCATGACAAAGTTGCAATAGATTTCAAGGCAACTAGGCAGCAACAATCTCAAACACATGAAAACCCTGAAAGAAGTCAAACCATCAGCTGATCACCGGCACAGGTACTCATCCATGTTGGGAGCACTGCATGATGCATTTTCAAGGTGTTTTCAAGATTTCAAAAAGGTTGAGGATGAAATGCAGCTGGTTTCCTCTTCCTTTACCTGCAGTGTTGATAGTGCACCCACTGATGTTCAGCTTGAACTCATTGACCTGCAGTCTGATTCACTACTGAAAGAGCACTTTAAGTCAGCATCACTGCTAGAGTTCTACTCTGCTCTCAAGGAGGAGAACTTTCCAAACATGAGAAGACATGCTCAGAAGATGTTGGTTCTCTTTGGATCCACCTATATGTGAACAGACATTCTCAGTCATGACGTTTACCAAGTCCAGGTACAGATCCTCTCTCACTGATGAACATCTGGCAGCTGTGCTTCGCATCTCCACCTCAGACATGCAACCTGACTTTGATGGACTTGTTAAAGCTCAACAGAGACTGGATTTATCACACTGAACGAAAAAAGAGAGCTGAAGAACACTAAAATGTGGAAATATAACAAGTGAAATGGGACACTTGATATTTTTTTTCTTTTTTTTGCACAGTTCTGAAAACATTAAATGTTTAATATAGGCATGTAAAGTAAAAAAGGCTACTGGGACACTTTTCTTTACACAGTTCAGTGACACGTCTTGTTTATTTTGGCTATAAGATGATGTGATGTCTTTAGAAAGCTAAGAAAATCCTTGTTTTAATAGTATATGAAACTCAAAATAATAACTTTATTTGTATAGCACTTTTTCATACATGCCCTTTGTTATTAATGTTTCACATTTTGTTTATCATTTTGGAAATAAATTCTATTTGAATAAATGATATTTTTGAAAGCTAACCTCACCTTTTAATTGCCAAATAATAACATACACTCTTACCAGGGGTCAAAACAATGCCATTTACTGCTTTTTATATAGAAATAAAATGTATATTATGCATAATTGCGTTTGGAATTTTGGCCCGGCCCTCCAACATATTTTCAGTTGCTCATTCGGCCCCCCGGGAAAAATAATTGCCCACCCCTGTCTTTGATGATCCTTGTGTTCAGGAGCACCTTCTCGAGCTGGTGGGCAGGTTTTGAGTCTAAAGTTAAAAAGAAATTGCATTCAGAGTAGAGTACAGATATTTCATTAGAGTATAGTACAGTAGATTAGAATTATTCCAGCAAGTATACATTTGTAAATCACACCAATATAGAATGAGAACATAAATAAATATGTTGAATATATAATCATGATGAAAGACGGACAGATATACAGAGGTCTTTTGAGAATAGCAACTTCTGACACGTAACCATATGTGTACATACCAGGCTTCACCCACTTGCTGCTATCTCTTGACAAACGGTCATCATGAAGACAACGTGGATAGAGTGCTTCTTCATTGTGTTCATGTACATTCATCATGTGATTGAGGGATGACTTCCACTTGGCCACCCTCTCAGGCCCCGTCTTTGATGTGGCTGCAGTCCAGTATAGGTGGTTTGATAAGTGTTGGCACCACTTTTTCACCACATTACAGTCCTTATCTTGTGCCACCTTGTCAAGCTTCTTAGACAAGCCTTGAATTTGAATTTAGCAGAACATAACAGTCGTCAACCACTCTATTACATAATTGATTTACTTACCAAGCTATACATTTGTTGTTTACACCGCTTAATTTTAGACCTTTGATATCATGCATATCTAAACAGAACAGGATAACAACATCCTAAGAGATTGAATGTGTGGTGCCTTTCGACATAAGTGTCATACCTTTGGCCACATGCCACACATCATAGAAGTGTTTGATGCCCAGATCTCTCAGGTACTTTTGAATCTGGGGGTGGCGGTCTGATACAGTCCAATGTCACACTACTGACCTCATTGCTCTGTTGAGGTACAACAAGCAAGGCAAGAGAGACAGACTAATGAAATAGCCTTTTCCAAATAGTCACCTGTGTTAAAAACACTTCATCCCCCATCCCACAGAGCACTTCAATTTCCATGTCCTACCCCCCCCCCCCCACACACACACACACAGCCAGACCACTTCACACCTCCAGCGATTCAAGATTCAAGAGGGAGAGCTTTGTGAGACGTGTTTGAGCACAATGGAGGGTGCGGTGTCTTTAGACTTGTTGTATACACACCTGAACGAGCTGGACGTCTATGACATGATTTGTGTCAAGTTCCATCACAGAGTAACTTCCGTACTTTGCACTATGGCCTGTGGACATACAGGAGTATAATAACAATTTCAATCAATGTAGTGCAATATTAAAAATTAATTCATAAAGTAGAAATCTGACATTGGGGAGCTGTTTGATACTCATCAATTGATGCATATTATTAACTGGAAATGCTTCTAACCTGGAGATTATGCGCGCATGTCACCTCCAATTATGACCTTCTCCTTCTGGCTCAAACGTGCTAGTGTCACCTCTTGCTCCGTTTTCCATTTACTTATAACAGCAGGTTCCAAGAACATCTTGGCGTGTCCCCGAAACGCTCTGTACTTGATTGTCTTGACACATAACGCATTGAGAACCTAATATTTTTTAATACAAGAAAAGAATAAATGAATAACGCTTTGTTAATATACATGTGTGAAACACAAACAAAATGAAAACATAATGGATATATGACTTATGCAATCAAATACCTTCTCCATTTGGGTGAAAGATGAGCCGGTGAAAAACACAGCAGCTGAAAGCTGTACATTTCCGGCTGGTGTGCTCCCAATCAATGGCTGACTGGACCACTTTCTGCTATATTTGCAACTGGGGCAGAGCTGGCTGACAGCCAAGAAGGTCCCTCGCATAGTCTTCTTGACATGACATGCAGCATCGCACACCGGACACTGTTGGAATAACTCTAGTAGACAGTTTTCGTAAACAATGTATTTCTGGACCTCATAGATTGGTTGTGATGGTTGCCTGCTCGCTCAAGGGATGAGCATAAGAAAAAGGAAAATAGAAACACAAATAAATAACGTCATCGACAGCACAACTGGCACATCTATACAGCTTTACTATTTACCGGCCATGGAGATTTTTCTAAGAACTTACGCTAGAATCGAGGGCTCGCTCATCAATAAGTCAATGTTGAACGTGGAATCATGAGGCTCTGGAACGTCTATGGAGCTGTAGGACACTTCATCATCCTCATCGGACTCCAGTCGTGGTCTTTTACTGGGTCGAAACGCCTTCACAGGTGTTGAGGTGGAGGGTGCCTGTTGACTAGACCAGTAGCCAGTTGTTGGGGTTCCTACTCCGACAGCTACAGACACCACTTTTGCCTGAACAGCTATTTAGAAAACATAGTTTAGTCAAAGAAGGGAGACTATAGTTCAAACTGTACAGATTGCTATAGATACAAGATTGTTTATTGTCATGTGCACTTAAACAGGCCGCAGTTAAAAATGTGCTTTAGTGATTCAGAGTTGGGGGGGGGGGGAGGGTGACAGTCAGATCAGAGAGCCTGGCAGGCACAAAACTGGGTGGGGGGGGGTGGGGGGGGGGGTTATATGTAAAGGCTATTATAGCTGCCAAAACTACATCTGTGTTGGAATACATTAATTGCTAATTGATCAGACATTTTACAAACCTCGACTTTTCACATGTGCCTGTAGAGTTTTCTTAGACAGCTGTGTGCCAACAGATGTCATATTTGGGGGGTCGGTCTCGCAACTGATGTCATGGGAAGCTGGGCGCAGGCAAAGCTGGGCGCTGGGCCTTGTGGCCTAAGTAAGGACAAATAGTCAAACAATTACATATATAATACAAGCCACAAAGGGATGTATAGGATAATTGCCTAAAAATCCTATAGGGGCTTGCATGTGGCATTCACCTGGAAGCAAAATTCCATTGATATTACATCAATATAAATAAACAGAAATAAAATACCCCACCCCCCCAAACACAGCTATCTCACTCCGTCGAACACACACAGTGAACTAACGTTAGATTTTCTCGACGCAATTAACATAAGATACCCCCCCCCCAAACAATGCTATCTCACTCGGTAGAACGAACACACACACACACACACACAGTGAAAGTAGCAACAATTAGTTAGTTAGCTGACTAATTACGACATATCTACTTACTCTTTCTGGTGGGTCCCGAATAGTTGGTACAACTACTTTCTTTAGAACAAGCCAGGAAACCACCCCAGCATCATAAAGTGATTGATTCGCAACGTCGTCAGTGCAAAAATGTGCGGTACACACCCGAGTATGAGACGTTGCGACAGCACTAGGAGGGTCCCCAAAAACGAACTTGGTCCATTGCTGGCGAAGCACGTTATCGTCGAGAAAAGTGTGCATAGACGTATTAGGAGTTTTACAGCCAGGAACAGCACATGTCCTGCATGTTTTGCTCATCGGGGACGTTAGGCAAGTTACTGCACTTCTTGCCTGCTGTATGTTGAGGGCTGCCCAGGTAGATTGTGGGCGGGCATTGGCTCCAACCACAGAGCCAATCAGATCACTATCTGCTTCCCCAGTGCCACGTGACGTCACCATGCGAGTCAAATCAGAACAACCCGATTAAATGGAGCAGGAAATGAATGACCTGAATGACGGCAATCTGCCAATATGGTATTTAGAGACACAGACACATTGATACTAACTCATATTACTATAATACAATGCTAGACACTGAAAAAAGACGTTTATAATGCATGTCCCCTTTAAGACTCCACTCACTGTACATTACAAGATCACTAACTGTACAAGACTTCACTAACTGTACAAGACTTCATTAACTATACAATATCACTGTACAATACTTCACTAGGTGACAGAGAGCAAGAAAAGACAGAGAGAAAGAAAAGACAGAAAGAAAGAAAACAAGAATAAAAGTGAACTAAATGAAAAAGAAACCTGTCAAACAAGCCAAACTCACACAAACAAAATGAAAAAAAGAAAAATCGTAAAAGCAATAAACAGTTCACTGTAATTAGATTTACAGCAGTCATGTTTGTGCAGGAAGGCAAAAAAGAAAGGTAATTAAATAAATAATGTCTTGTCTAGTGAATGCAATTTAATTTAGCAGCGTGGAGGCTGTGTGTTGATTTATCAGTGTGTTGATTTAGCAGTGTGTTGATTTAGCAGTGTGTTGATTTAGCAGTGTGGAGGAAGTGTGTTGGAGACATTAGGAGACCAGGCTGTGTGTTGGAGACATTAGGAGACCAGGCTGTGTGTTGGAGACATTAGGAGACCAGGCTGTGTGTTGGAGACATTAGGAGACCAGGCTGTGTGTTGGAGACATTAGGAGACTAGGCTGTGTGTTGGAGACATTAGGAGACCAGGCTGTGTGTTGGAGACATTAGGAGACCAGGCTGTGTGTTGGAGACATTAGGAGACCAGGCTGTGTGTTGGAGACATTAGGAGACCAGGCTGTGTGTTGGAGACATTAGGAGACTAGGCTGTGTGTTGGAGACATTAGGAGACTAGGCTGTGTGTTGGAGACATTAGGAGACTAGGCTGTGTGTTGGAGACATTAGGAGACCAGGCTGTGTGTTGGAGACATTAGGAGACCAGGCTGTGTGTTGGAGACATTAGGAGACTAGGCTGTGTGTTGGAGACATTAGGAGACTAGGCTGTGTGTTGGAGACATTAGGAGACTAGGCTGTGTGTTGGAGACATTAGGAGACCAGGCTGTGTGTTGGAGACATTAGGAGACTAGGCTGTGTGTTGGAGACATTAGGAGACCAGGCTGTGTGTTGGAGACATTAGGAGACCAGGCTGTGTGTTGGAGACATTAGGAGACTAGGCTGTGTGTTGGAGACATTAGGAGACCAGTGTGGAGGTAAATAGTACACACATAAAAGGTCAGGTGGGGGGGGGGGATTAGCTTGGTTACTTAAAGTGAGTCTGTAGTCTGCAATTACATTTATAACATGTTATTTGAAAAGTACTTACAGAAGGAAGGAAGGATGGAAGGATGGGAGGGAGGGGGGAGTGTGGGAGGAAAGGAGGGATGGCTCCTCCCGGCAGCGTGTCAAAGTGTCCTTGACACTTAACCCCTAACTGCTCCCGATGAGCAGGTTGGCTCCTTGCATGGTTGCCTCTGCTGTACAGTAGGTGTGTGAATGTGTGAGTGAATGGATGAATGTGAGGAACAAGTTAGAAAAGACCTTTGGATAAAAGCGCTATATAAATGCAGTCATTTTATGTAGGAAGGAGGATTAGGTTAATGTTAATGTTAATGTGAATGTTAGGTTATAGTATCGTATAGCTCCGCTCTGCGCCTACTGGAATATATCCCTATATTGTGAGAACTGGGGTCTGGAGCACAGCCCAATTGCTGAATACACGAGAAGAGATAGGAGCGGTTTCAAGGGTGTTTAATTGTCAAATGAGCAACACAGGAATTGGGGGGAATAGAACGGGGTTATGTTCTGTCTTGTGGCTGCCGTGGCGGCAGCGAGCGATCAAGCGGTCCTGGTGCTTGTCTTGGAAGCTGCTGGGTTGCAGCGGGAGAACAAGTGTTCCTCTTCGGGGACAGGTGACGTCCAGGCAGGGACGGCGGTCCTTTGGGGCACAGGAGAGAAACAGGTTAGAGTAGGCAAATACACGGTTGGAATCTAGCAGAGCTTTCGGCAGAGACGTCGTACCTGGGCAGTGGTAATTAATACCACGACAGCTTCTGGTCGCGTGAATATTAAAGGCAACCAACTTGTGTTCGGCTTTTCTCTGATTGGCCGCACCCCCCCGCCCCCACGCGCAGGCAAGCGCAGTCGTCCCACGTCCCAAATGAAATCCAAGGAGCGCAAGCGAGCGGCAGCGCGGGCAACCAACTTGTGTACCATGGGCTGCTGTTCCAACGCACTTGTGTTGGGCTGCTGTTTCACTCGTGTATAAACAAAGCCCATACAGTTATGAAATGCGCTGAACTACAAAGCGTAACGTTATTATGTTTCGCGTTTTTAACAACCAACTACCAGATTCACTCGTGTATAAACAAAGCCCATACAGTTATGAAATGCGCTGAACTAGAAAGCGTAACGTTATTATGTTTCGCGTTTTTAACAACCAACTACCAGATTCACTCGTGTATAAACAAAGCCCATACAGTTATGAAATGCGCTGAACTAGAAAGCGTAACGTTATTATGTTTCGCGTTCCATTGATTAACGCCATTACCTGCTGTGCTGTAGGAAGCAGAGGTACAGTAAGTTACAGTAGGTGTAGGTTACATGTTTAATCAAAGCCCATACAATTTTTTAGATGAATGATTGTGGATATAATATAGAAAACACATCATTATGATATTGTCAGAGGGAGAGGCATGACTTCGCGACAGCCATATTAGACACTCACTGTACATCAGTGTGGAACTGTAACGTTAT
Source organism: Notolepis coatsorum (assembly GCF_963971535.1). Lineage (NCBI taxonomy): Eukaryota > Metazoa > Chordata > Actinopteri > Aulopiformes > Paralepididae > Notolepis > Notolepis coatsorum. The sequence goes on along the minus strand of NC_140169.1, from coordinate 39,081,977 downwards.
ATGTTATTTCGCCCGTGGAGGCTGCTGAGCCTGAAGCGCCAGCGGGGCGACGCGGTGGTTTATCCCCGGCTTTCGTGCGGCTTGATACAGCTTCAGCAGCAGCAGCGGCGGTGCTCTGTTGTAGGAAGCCCTTCAATGACAGCGGCGCGCTCTCATATTTTGCGAATGCATAAACTATATCTTAAATTATGGCTATGTGTCTAATATGGCTGTCGCTTATCAATGACTTCGCGACAGCCATATTAGACACTCACTGTACATCAGTGTGGAACTGTAACGTTATATGTTATTGATTGATTGGCCGTGTGGCCAATCAGAGAAACGCTGAACGAAAAGCTGAACACAAGTTGGTTGCCTTTAATATTCACGCCTTCTGGTCAGCGTCGAGGGGTAGAAGTAGTCCCCCCATCAGGGAAGGATTGAGTGCAGCTGTGGAGAGTGGGGTGCCTGACCGCGTGCGAATTAGGGGGATGGAGTACAGCTGGGCGTATGAGGGTAAAGGAAGGGGTGGCTGGAGAAGGAGAGGATGAGGAGGAGTGTGCAGTGGATGGAGAGGGGGATGAAAAGGAGCGTGTGGAGGACGTGAGGGGAAAAGGAGGGGGAGTGAAGTAGGCCCGTGCTGTGATTATCATCATCATCATCATCATCATCATCATCATCATCATCATCATCATCATCATCATCATCATCATCATCATCATCATCATCATCATCATTTATTTATTCGTACATGGAATTACCACAGTCCAACAGTACATATTCATATAATTCACCAAAAATACCATGGCCGAAAGGAACAGGAAGAAGAAAAAATCTTATATATACCTGCCCCTACACACACACAACACACCGATAGACATATTGTGTAAAACCAAACAGAATATACACATTTTGCAAAAACAATTTAACATCAACACAACCAAATTAAATCAACATAAATAAACCCATTTTGTCTATCTATCAGTCAAACTACATATTTAGGTTCATTCATTTACACACACACACACACACACACACACACACACACACACACACACACACACACACACACACACACACACACACACACACACACACACACACACACACACACACACACACACACACACACACACACACACACACACACACTTATATAATGTATTATACTTCTATATACTATCTAATTTCTATTTTATTATAATATAACTAAATCATACTATTTATTCTACACCATATTGGTACAGTATTATACAATATTTTAATATATTATTATTCTATGTTACGCTGCTATATACTATATTACTATACTCATACTGGCCTACACTACAACTCTATGCTACGTCATCCTGACACGCTAAACTGCAATATTATACTAAACTGTGCTATACTGTCTATGTATCTTTTCTTTGCACAACCTTTTGAAGTGAAATATATTATTGGAACTCTTTTCATTGTTCTGCAAAGAGTTCCATAGTTTGATACCTATAACTGAGGTGCACCTTTGTTTTAAGGTTGTTCGTGCAAATTGGTGTTTAAAATTTAATTTCCTTCTGCTGTCATCTGGACAGGGAACGAACAACCTCTGTATATTTGCTGGTAATACTCTGCATTTTGCTCTAAACAAAACTAATAAAGTCTGTATTTCAGCTAACTCTTTAAGTTTCAATAGTCTGGATTTAATAAATAATTCGTTTGTATGTTCTCTTGAATCTACATTGTGAACTATTCTTACTGCTCTCTTCTGTAATATAAATAATGGCTTCATGTTGCTTTCATACATGTTACCCCACACTTCCACACAGTAACTCAAATATGGTAGGATGAGTGAACAATATAATATTCGCATAGAATTATAATCAAGCACATTCTTTGCCTTGTTTTTTTTTTATCCACTTTTTCTCCCATTTTCTATATTTTCTCCCATCCCAATTTCATATCATCCAATTCAACCCTCCCCTGTCACGAACGCTGTTTCTTGCCTCCCACAAGCCGGCTGCAATGTGGACTAAGTCATACATAGCACAAGTCCCCTCCGGTACTTGAGGTAACAGCAGTCGCATCTTTTCACCTGCGCAGCTCGATCTCTCAGTGGCGAGGAGTAACACGTGGGAGGCTCACGCTGCCCCTGACACTTCCTGATTCTACTGCGCAGGCGCACCAACCGACCTGTAGGAGTCGCTGTCCACAACGCCCGATCCCCACCCTTCAGTTTCCCTCCCCGTAATGCGGCCAATGTGTATTACTGCGGACGACCAGCTAAACTGAAAACAATGTGGAGAGCTGGATTCGAACACGCGAACCCAGCGTCTCCACATTGGTGGCGAGTGCCTTGCCCACTACACCACCTAGCCGCCCATTCTTTGCCTTGTTCAAAACAAAAACACTCTTGGCTACCTTATTTTTTATGTACATTATATGTGGCTTCCATGTCAATTTCTCATCCAACATAACACCCACAAATTTTAACTCAGATACTCTTTCAATATTAACTCCGTCAATACATAATGCCACATTGTCCTTCTTTCGATTAGTAAATATCATACATTTCGTTTTTTCCAAATTTAGGGATAGCTTATTGTTATCAAACCATATCTTAAGTTTACACATTTCATTTACAATGTCATCTGCAAATTTTTTAAGGTATTTTCCTGAACTGAAGAAATTTGTATCGTCAGCAAATAAAACAAATTGCAATATGTTTGACACTTCACATATATCATTAATATATAAAATTTAAAGTTTGGGCCCCAGGACCGAACCTTGAGGGACACCACATTCAATATTCATACATTCAGATGTGTAACCAGAGAGTTGTACATATTGTTGTCTATTTTCAAGATAGCTACTTAACCAGTTCATCGCCACCCCTCTCACACCGTATGTTTGTAATTTAGAAATTAAAATGTGATGATCTATCATATCAAATGCTTTTTTTAAGTCAATAAACACCCCTATTGTGTAATTCCTCTCATCTACTGCTGTGGTTATTTCTTCATATATCTTTGAAGTAAAAAGGTTACTTGGTTCTTATATTTAAGAACCAGCTATGCTACTCAAGTCAAGTCAAGTCAAGAGTTTTAATTGTCACGGCATACAGGTATACAATGAAATGCGGCTGGTCTTGCCCGCGACGATGTGCAATACAGTGGTACAACATATAATAGAATCCAATAAAAATACAGTGGTACAACATATTAATAGAATCCAGTAAAAAACAACAGTGCAATAAACAGGTACATGGTGTGCCATCTCGGTATCTGTACATAGTATTTACAGAGCATATAGGACATGCTAGGTAGCTTTAGTAGTGCAATACACTGTTCCTGATGTTATACTAATTTAAAGTGGCCTTTCCTCTGGTCATAAGTGTGCGTATGTGCGGCATGAGTGTTAAAGTGGCTGCTAGTGTGTGAGCGTGCTCAGCGTGCGTGTCGTGTATGTGCTTGTGTGTGCTTGTGTGTGGATAGTTCAGTTTCTGTGTCTCTCAATGTTCATTGTTCAAGGCTCTGATGGCCTGGGGGAAGAAGCTTAGCCTAAGCCTCTCCGTCCTAGTAGCTGGGGTTCGCAGGCGTCTGCCTGACCTCAGCAGCTGGAACAGGCTGTTATTGGGGTGGGGGGTCTTTCATTATCCTGCAGGCTCTGGATTTGCACCTCTTGTTGTATAGAGCCTGCAGAGGAGGTAGCGCAATACCCGTGGTACGCTCGGCTGAGCGCACCACTCTCTGTAGGGCCTTCTTGTCCTGTGCCGTTCCCATACCAGGCAGTGATGTTTCCGGTCAAGATGCTCTCTACAGCTCCTGAGTAGAAGGACTGGAGTATCTTCCCCGATACTCTGAACTTCCTTAACTGTCTCAGGTGGTAGAGGCGCTGCTTCGCTTTCTTTACTACTGTGTCTATGTGTGTTGACCATGTCAGATCCTCTGAGATGTGGACCCCCAGGTACTTGAAGCTGCTCACCCTGTCCACGGTAGCCCCGTTAATCATCAGTGGTGTGTGTGTCTCCTGCTGTCCTCTCCTATAATCCACGATCAGCTCCTTGGTTTTACCAATGTTCAGGAGCAGGCTGTTGTCCTGGCACCAACGTTCCAGTACCTCAACCTCCTCTCGGTAGGCCTTCTCGTCGTTGTCCGAGATCAGCCCCACCACCACCGTGTCGTCGGCGAACTTCACTATGGAGTTGGAGCTGAACATGGCCACACAATCGTGTGTGTAGAGTGAGTACAGCAGGGGGCTTAGAACACAGCCCTGGGGGGACCCGATGCTCAGGGTGATGGTGTTGGAGGTCTGACCCCCCACCCTGACCGCCTGGGGTCTTTCACTCAGAAAGTCCAGTACCCAGGCGCTCAGGGCGGAGCTCAGACCTAGCTCGATCAGCTTGTCCACCAGTCTGGTGGGGACTATGGTGTTGAACGCTGAGCTGTAGTCAATGAACAACAGTCTCACATAGCCCCCCTTCTGACGGTCAAGGTGGGAGAGAGTGCTGTGCAGTACCTGGGAGACCGCGTCGTCAGTGGACCTGTTTGTCCTGTATGCAAATTGCATAGGGTCCATATCACTGGGGAGAGAGGCACAAATGTGGTCCTTGACCAGCCTCTCGAAACATTTCATGACCACAGAGGTGAGTGCCACCGGTCTGTAGTCATTTGGGAATGTTGGGGAGGGTTTCTTCGGTACAGGGATGATGGTAGACATCTTGAAGCAGGCAGGGACTACTGACTCCGCCAGGGATTGATTATATATGGCGGTGAACACCGGGGCAAGCTGGTTTGCACAGGACTTAAGTATGCGTCCTGTTATACCATCTGGACCCGCAGCCTTCCTGGTGTTCACCTGCATAAATGCTCTTCTCACACTGTGTTCCGACAACGAGAGAGCGCCCCCGCCCCCCCGCGGTTGCCCCCCCCCCTCCACAACAGCCGGTGCGCCAGTGACGTCACTAGCCAGAGGGCTAGCGGCGACACTGTCTACACCGAACCGAGCGTAGAAGGAGTTGAGTTTGTCCGCGAGAGAGGCGTCGTCGCTCCCCATTGAGGGGGCGCTGACTTTGTAGTCAGTTATTGTCTTCAGTCCCCTCCACAAGCCTCTTGTGTCGTTTTGTGCCATTTGTGTCTCCAGTTTCTCAGCATATGTCCTCTTAGCAAGTTTAACAGCCTTGCGCAGAGTGTAGACTGAAGCCTTGTACTCTTCCATATTTCCTGACTCTCTGCCCAGGTTATAAGCCGTGGTGCGTGAGTTCAAGGCTGTTCTTATAGTGCTGTCCACCCAAGGTTTCTGGTTTGGGAAAACCCGCGCCTTCTTTGTGAGGACAATACCGTCTGCCACAGTTGTTATGTAACTCACAACGGTATCAGCGTACTCACTGACGTCACTGGCGCTTCCTTTAAACATGTCCCAGTCTGTATCCTCGAACGCATCACGGAGCGCGGCCTCTGATTCGTCAGACCACTTTTTTGTCTCACGTGACACGACGACGTCACGCGATCTTTGTTTGTATGCTGGGATTAAAAAAATGCAGTTGTGATCGCTCGCGCTTGCAGAACCCATCAGTGGCGGAGCCGCTACAGCCTTGTAGCCAGCTTTGAACGGGGTGTAACAGTGGTCGAGTGTGTTTCCCCCTCTTGTGGAGCAGGCGATGTGCTGAAAAAAGGTCGGCATCACTTTTTTCAGATTTGCCTGGTTGAAGTCACCAGTCACTATCGTCGCGGCTTCCGGGTGCTTGATTTGTTGTTTGTTGATGTGGTCGTGTAATTCCACCAGCGCTTTGCCAGTATTTGCCTGTGGGTGGATATATACGACGGATAAAATGACCGCGGTAAACTCACGGGGTAGGTGGTACGGGCGGCACAGGATTTGGAGATGTTCCATATCTGGGGAGCATGAACTTGAGAGGACATATACTTCCTTGGGATTAACCCAGAGATTGTTCATGAGGATGCAGACCCCACCTCCGATGCTCTTCCCAGAGGCTGCCGTGCGATCTGCTCTCAGGACGGTGAAATTGTCCGATGGAGAGACGCTGTTGTCCGGCGTCGCTGGCTTGAGCCATGTCTCCGTGAAACACATGACGTTAACGTCTCTCATCTCCCGTTGGAATCGGACCCTCGCTCTCAAGTCGTCCATCCTTCCCTCCAACGAACGTGCATTCGCCAGAAAGATGGATGGAATTGCTGGACGGTAAGCAGATCTTTTTAATCTGAGTCTGATACCGCCTCCTCTTCCTCTATGCTTCTTTCTGCCGTTTCCTTTGTTGCCGATCTCCCGCTTGATTTCTGTTAGCCATTCTGGGCATAAAGTGTCTCCCAACTCCTCTTTGAGTCCGGAGTTTAGGTCCATAAGTGTCTGGCGGTCGTATGACATACCCGCCAGTGATGTTTTAATAAAAAAAGTAGAAAAAACAAACATAATAGCTAAAAATTTGCACAATCGTCGCGGAGCTAAACCAAAGGCGACTGACCGGGGTCGCGCCATAGTCATGATTGCGTTGTGATTGTCCGTCTACTAATTCCCTTTTACTTAAAAAGGCCAGGAAATGGCCTTGTAACGACGGCGGAGCAGGAGAGTGAAATGAAGACGATGAGAGTTTGCTAGTTCTCAGATCCAGCTTTATTTCAAAAGCAAAAGTGAAATAACAAAAGGCTTGAATTCAAAACGTGCAATGAAACAAAGATACCATTGAGACTATGCCCTCAGCTCTTTGTTTCAGACTAATCAAAAAGGAAGTTACTAAAGGAATGGTCAATGTAGGCCTCTGTTGCCTGGTTGCAACAAAGGAATCTGGTGTCTCGTCTGAAAAGCGTCTTCTTCCTCCGTTTCTGCTGCCGTCCTCCTGTGGTCTCTGTCTGGGCTCAAGAAAGCGTGTGTGTTGTTGCGTTCGTTCGTCTTGTGTTCTCTCTAACTAGACTGCTAGTCTTAAAGCCTTAACTCCTCCCCTTCGGAACCTGCTAGATCTTACGTCAGAGGGGGAGGAACCCTTTGTTCTGATTGGCTGAAACCCTAGAGCGGCCATTTTGAGCCACCCACTATGGAGACCTTTGAATTCTGGGGGCAGTCTTGACTATTTTAAAGTACAAATGTACTGTTTGGTTTTAACGTTTTTAAAACATGCTGCATTCCTATTTTACTGACTAAAACCCAAAGATTACTCTTAACTTTAATTATTTAAAATAGTTTAGTTCTTTTGCCATATTTTAATATTTATATTAACATATTATTTGAGTATAAGATCTTCTCTTTGGTTTTAAGACACTCCTGTTATATTTGAATCATTATCCCTTATAAGCAGCTAGTTGTCAGTATCTATGGACATTCTAAAGATTGGTTTAGAAAGCGTTTTATGGCAACTTTGGTGCTCACTTTGGGTATGAACAATGCATGTTTCATATCATTACGTCCAACCTCATTAGCACAACATAACTGTAATATTTGTAGTTTAATTTGGAGTTTCTTTAACGATATAAAAGTACTTTAATGACTGGAGTAATGAACTTAGTGTCTCCTGTAACATGTGGTCTCTCTACAGTGCCCACAGGATGTCTGCAGCCTAGGGCTTTGTTCCTGCTGCTTTGTGACACTTGTATGTAAATTCGTTCCGGGAGATGTTATACAGGGTACTACAGGATACTACGGGGTATTACATGGCACTACGGGGTACTATAGGGTACTACATGGCACTACGGGGTACTACATGGTACTACATGGCACTACAGGGTACTACATGTATGCTCCTTTGCAGCACCACAAACATGGGAACTCTCTAACTCTCCCCCCCCCCCCTCTTTCCCCCCCCCCCTCCCCCCCTCCCTCCCTCCCCCTTCTCTCTGAGTGCCCGTCTCCTGGCGCTGACTAAGGTGATGGATGCCTCGGGGTCTTGGCCAAGATTGTAGTGACTGCTCTACATGCACCTCCGAGGCCTTGGATCAGTTATTCACCGCCGTCTGTCCGTGGTCCTGTCAACTGATTAACAGTATTAACAGACTGTTAACAGATTAACAGTCAACGCGGTTTCATTGCTGGGTTAAGTACTTCTATTCTATTCACATAATACGCTTACTTCATATATCTACTCCATTCACATATATGCCTACCACTTGTATCTATTGCTATGTCCGCCTACTACAATCTCATGAGCTGTCTAACGCCTGTCCCATCTCCCTGTCTCCCTATGACTTGCTGTCCTGGAGTGTTGACCGGAGTGTTGGACGTCCCGTGACGAAGGCCGGGAGATTGCGACCCCCTCTGCGTGCCCCCGTGTCTCCGGAGGTCTCGTAGTGGTGACCGGAGTGCCGGATGTCCCGCGATGATGTCGGGGAGTTCGCGACCCTCTCTGCGCCACCCCCTATCTCCCTGTCTCCGGCTGTCCCTGAGCAATGACTGGAGTGTTGAATGTCCCGTGACTAAGACGGGGAGGACGTGACCCTCTTTGCGCCGCCCCTGTGCCTCAAATAGATCCGCTATCAACTCTATCTTTAATCTTTCAAAATGTTCAGTTGCTATCGCTATTAGCTCTATCTTTAATTTTTCCAAATGTACAGTTGCTATTGCATGCACTCATCTGTGTTTCACCACACACATGAGTGCATGCTTACCAACTGTCCGTCTGCAACACTACTATCACCAACATCTAAGAAGGGAGATCCCCCCTTGAATGGCCCTTCTAAGGTTTCTCTCCTCCACACTGCCTGTGGAGCTTTTTTCCCTATTGTTAGGTTTTAGTGAGTTTTTCCTTCAATAAAACAATCTAATTTATGAGCAAACACTTTTTCAAGAATCTTGGAAAATTGTGAAAGCAAAGACACTGGTCTGTAGTTGGTAAAGCTGTGTTTGTCCCCAGATTTAAATAGAGGAATAACCTTTGCTATTTTCATTCTGTCTGGAAAGGTGCCTGTTTGAAAGGAAAGATAAAAAATATGACACAGGGGGTTAATTATACAATCAATGGTCTTCTTCACAATTATCATGTCAATTCCATCACTGTCAGTTGATGTCTTATTTTTTGAATTTAATGCTATTTCTATAATTTGTCTTTCACTCACATGTCCTACTTTCCCCTGTCCAGTCTTGTTCTTAGCAAGGTTTGGGCCTACATTTACAAAAAATGAATTAAATTCATTTACCACTTCATTCACGTTTTTAATAACCGTATTGTTGTCATTAATGAAGTAATTGGGTAAATCTGCAGATACAGCTTTGCTTCCAATGACATTTCGTAAAATCTTCCAAGTTTCTTTGATATTATTTATATTTTCCTTTAAGACATTATTATAGTGTTCTTTCTTTGCATTTCTAATTATAGTAGTTAATTTTTTTTGTAAGCTTTATATTGATTTTCAGCCTTTTTTGTTCTTAATTTGATAAAATCTCTATAGAGTTTGTTTTTCTTTTTACTTGCATTTTGTAAGCCCTTTGTCATCCAGGGTTTTATTTTATAATTACGTTTTTGCTTCCGTACTACCATTGGACAGTGTTCTTCATGACAGGACCCCCCCCTCTACGGGCGCCTCCTGGCGGCCCAGGCTTGTCAGGGTAAGCCCGATGAAAGTCCCGGACGAGATCCGGGTCCAGGATCATCGGCCGGGAGATCCAGCTCCGCTCCTCCGGGCCGTAGCCCTCCCAGTCGACCAGGTACTGGAAGCCGTGGCCGCGTCGCCGCACGGCCAGCAACTCCCGGACCATGTAGGCCGGGTGGTCGTCTATCACCAGCGAAGGAGGGGGCTCTGGAGCAGGGGGAGACAGGGGACTGGAGACCACCGGTTTGAGCTGGGAGACATGGAAGGAAGGGTGAATGCGCATATGGGGGGGGAGCTGGAGCTTGACAACAGAGGGATTTATGAGGGACAGGATGTTGTAGGGCCCCACGAAACGGGGGGTTAGTTTCCGTGAGACGGATTTGAGTGGCAGGTCCCGAGATGAGAGCCATACCATCTGACCTGGTACGTAGGCGGGAGCCGGGGTCCGGTGGTGGTCGGCAAAGCGCCGGTTCTGGTCCGCAGTGCGGAGCAGCGCAGCCCTCGCAGCCCAGATCGTCCTGCAGCGACGGAGATGGTCTTGCACCGACGGCACGGCGATCTCCTCTTCCTGGGCAGGGAACAGCGGGGGTTGGTAGCCCAAAGATGATTCGAAGGGGGACTGACCTGTGGCCGCCGAAGACAGGGAATTGTGGGCGTATTCGACCCATGGCAGGAAGGCGCTCCAGCCGGAGGGGTCCCGGGCTGTCACGCAGCGGAGTGCGGATCCCAGGTCCTGGTTGGCCCGCTCCGACTGGCCGTTGGTCTGTGGGTGGAACCCGGAGGAGAGGCTGACCGTGGCCCCCAGAGCCCGACAGAAAGCCCTCCAGACCTGGGATATGAACTGAGGGCCCCTGTCGGAGACGATGTCTGCCGGGATCCCATGGAGTCGGAAGATGTGGAGTACCATCAGGTCAGCAGTCTCTGCAGCAGAGGGGAGTTTGGGAAGAGCAACGAAGTGCACAGCCTTTGAGAAACGGTCAACAATGGTGAGGATGGCTGTGTTACCGTGTGAGAGGGGAAGGCCGGTGACGAAGTCCAGGGCGACGTGCGACCAGGGCCGACCGGGGACTGGGAGCCTTCGCACGAGCACAGATGGTGCACGCCAGGACGAAAGCGCGGGTGTCCTCTCTCATGGTGACCCGCCAGAAGTGCCTCTTCAGCAGGGATAGTGTCCGGTCGATCCCCGGGTGGCACGCGAACCGGGAAGCGTGAACCCACTCGAGCACCTGGGAGCGGACAAGTTCAGGGACAAAAAGCCAGTTAGGTGGACCGTTACCTGGGTCCGGCTGGGCACGCTGTGCCTCCCTGACGATGGACTGGATCTCCCAGGTGGCGGTGGCCACCAGACAGGAAGTGGAGAGGATGGTGTCGGGGTGTGTGGGACCCTCCTCAGGGACGAACTGCCGGGAGAGGGCGTCTGGCTTGGTGTTCTTGGAACCAGGCCGGTAGGTCAGGGTGAAATTAAACCTAGCGAAGAACAGCGCCCAGCGAGCCTGGCGAGAGTTTAGGCGCTTGGCCGTTGAGACGTAGGCGAGGTCGTTGTGGTCCGTCCAAACCAGGAAGGGGACCTCCGATCCCTCCAGCCAGTGCCTCCATTCCTCCAGGGCTAGCATGACCGCCAGGAGCTCCAGGTTCCCGATGTCGTAGTTGACCTTGGCTGGGGTTAGGCGGCGTGAGAACAAGGCGCAGGGGTGCAGCTTCTGGTCGGTGGCGGAGCGTTGGGAAAGAACCGCCCCCACTCCAGTGCAGGAGGCGTCCACCTCCACCACGAACTGGCGGGACGTGTCCGGCTGGACGAGGATGGGAGCGGTGGTGAAGCGCCGGCGCAGCTCGGCGAAGGCGGAGTCCACTGCGTCGGACCAAACGAAGGGCACCGAAGGCGAGGTGAGTTGGGTGAGGGGCGCCGCGACCAGGCTGTAGTCCCTGATGAAGCGCAGATAAAAGTTGGCAAACCCCAGGAAGCGTTGGAGCTGTTTGACCTTGGTGGGACGGGGCCAGTCGGACACCGCTCTGATCTTCTCGGGGTCCGCCCGGATCTTGCCGCCCTCAATGATGTAGCCGAGGAAGCCGATGGAGGAGGATGTCATCTAAGTAGACGAAAACGGAGCGGTGGAGTACGTCATGGAGAACGTCATTGACGAGGGCCTGGAACACAGCAGGGGCGTTGGTCAGTCCAAAGGGCATTACCTTGTACTCGAAGTGGCCGAGTGGTGTCTTGAAGGCCGTCTTCCACTCGTCTCCCTCCCGCATGCGGACAAGGTGATAGGCGTTCCTGAGGTCCAGTTTTGTGAAGATTGTGGCACCTTGCAGGGGCTCAAAAGCAGAGTCGATTAAAGGCAGGGGGTACTTGTTCTTTACCGTGATGTTGTTGAGACCCCGGTAGTCGATACAGGGGCAAAGGGAACAATCTTTCTTGGAAACGAAGAAGAATCCTGCTCCGACAGGAGAGGAGGAGGGGGTGATTATGCCAGAGGCCAAGGATTCATGGACGTACTTCTCCATTGATTCTCTCTCTGGGCGCGAGAGGTTGAACAGGCGACTAGCGGGGAGTGGCGCTCCGGGGAGTAAATCAATGGCAGTCATATTGGCGATGAGGAGGCAGGGAGAGAGCCTGTTGTTTGCTGAAAACCGTTTTTAAATCATGGTAGGCCGGCAGAATTGCAGACAGATAAATGTTCTCATTGGGGGGGTGCGAACCGGCGCCCTCTAGTGGCGGCCGAGCTGACTGCAGACAAGCGACGTGACAGTGGGCGCTCCAGCTGGTCACCAGGCCGGTAGGCCAATTGATAGCGGGATTGTGTAACTTGAGCCAAGGCATGCCCAGGACAATGGGATTGTGGGGAGAGTTGGTAACATGAAACCGAATATTCTCTCTGTGATTCCCGGATAGCAGAAGGCGGAGGGGTACGGTGTGGCGAGTAATCCGCGTGAGAAGTTTCCCGTTTAACCCCCGGGCGTCACGGGGTATCGGCAAGGCGTCAGTAGGGATGTTGTAACGGGAGGTTCTCGTCGGCCCCTGAGTCAACCAGGGCAGATAACGGGAGTGATTGGGTATTCAGACACAGCGTGGCGCGGAATAGCATGTTTGGGCCGGAGCTGGGAGCGATATCAAGACTCAAACAGACGCCCAGCGCTACTGTCGAGCCCCGTCGTTTGGGCGAAGCGAGCATGAGGCAACGGAGTGACCTGTTTGACTGCAGTACAGGCATGCTCCTGTAGCGGCGTTCGCTGGGGGGGAGACGTGAGCGGTTGAGATCCATGGGCTCGGAGGAACTATTTTCTTCAGCGCGGGTGGCGCGACGAGGCGGACCGGGTATAGGCGAACGAGCGGTGCTAGCTTTCTCTCGACGACGTTCCCGAAGACGCAGGTCCAGTTCCCTGGCCAAATGGATTAGCTCGCTCAGGGAGGTGGGTCTTTCTTTGGACGCAAGCTCGTCTTTTATTGCGTAGCTCAAGCCCTGGCGGAATGCGCCTCGCAGCGGTGTGTCCCCCCAGTCGGAGCCGGCGGCGAGGATGTGGAACTCGATAGCGTATTCGCTTACGCTGTGGCTTCCCTGGCGGATCGAAAACAAGCCGGAGGCCCCCTCTGAGCCATCTGGAGGGTGGTCAAACACTTTACGCATGTCGTCGACGTACTCGGAGTACGAATTGCAGAGGAAGGAATTGTTAAAGTGGAGAGCGGTGGCCCATTTCAACGCCGCGCCTGTGAGCAGAGCCGACAGTTAAGCTACCTTTGACCTATCGCTGTGAAACGTGTGAGGTTGTTGTTCGAACACTAACGAGCACTGGAATAAAAACACACAGCATTTGGAGACGCTTCCGTCGTAACGCTCTGGTGCGGGGACAGGGGGTTCTCTATGCGGGGGGCTTGGTGCAGCGGGGTAGCGGCTGGTAGGCCCTGCTGTGCCAAGTGTGCCTCGATACGGAGATACTGTGTTTCTCGCTCAACGGAGTCGAGGGTGAGAGCGGCCAGCTGCGCTGTGACGGCGTCTAGGGAGTGAGCGAGTTGGTCGACCCGGGCGGTCTGGCCGTTGATGATACACACAGACTGCTTCTGAAACTTCTTCCATTCCTCGGTCTTGTGTACAGCTGGTGCTGTCATCGTTAGGTCGTGGTATTTCCAGCTCTGGTTCCCCGGCCAGTGGACGGTCGGCCGAAAGGCTCTCTGGGGGATGATAACGGAATAGATCGAAGCATTGGTAGAGGGGTTTCACGCCCTTGGGGTGGGCCACCGGGTGCGGTGCTTTGTGTTCTGACCGTCTTGGTGGCGCCCTCTGTGATGTTTTAGATTGACACGCGTACCAACCCCCCTCCTGGGACTGGGGATGGCGGTGTGATTAGGACACAGGACTGGTTCTGGTCGCGCCGGACCACGTCAGTTAACCCGTTGTCCGCCGGGGCGCAGATCTGCTGTTCTGGTACCCTGAGGGACTTGTGCTTTTTCGGGGGGAAAATGCCGGGTTGGCCGGGGCGTTGCAGGGTTTGATGTTATGGAGGTGTTCGTGGTTATGTTACTGTGTGTTATCCCTCACTGTTGCTTGGTCCATATTGTCTTGTACCTTGCGCTGTGCTAAAGGAGCCTGTTCCTTCTCCATTCTTTTTTTGCCCCTCTCTTCTCCTGCTTGGCGGGGCTGGGAGGGGGCTATCGAGGTGGTTCTTGTACCCCTCTGGCATCCCTGTGTACGTCCCGGTCCGCCGGGCCCAGGTCCGAACTTGTTCTTGTCGACCTGTTGGCCTGGGTTAACCCCTTCTTGAAAACTGAAACACTTGTACTGCTGTATAGCCAGTGTATACCCGCAGTTGTGTTTTGGAGTTTTGGAGTTTTTTCTTGGGGGGTTATAGGAACAACCGCCTCATGTTAGAACCAAGGTGGTGGTTGGTTTCTAGGTGTGTTGGTAGCGGAGTCGACTCTCGGGGTAGGCCAGGCTTGGCCCTGTCTGCCTGTGAGTGTGCCCCCGCACCTTTCATGACGTCTGCCAATCATGTCAGCCTTCTCTGCCTCGGCCCCTCTAGAGGGTCAGGGTTTTTTGTGGAGGCTGCGACAGTGCGACATGGTGCACAGCATACCGTACGCCCCTTCCGCCAGGGTGCTGTTTTCAGCAGACCCCTTTGGCACCTGTCTAGTCCGCAGTGTTCCAGGCTCAGGTCGAGTGGATTGAGGGATCGACCTCTTTTGGGGGTTGTCTCCCCGGCGTACAGCGTGTCTTTAGTCTGGCTGTCTGCGTGCTCACTACTGAGCGGAGGAGACACTCGGATACCCCACAGCGGTGCATCTGGTCTGCAGGAGCAGACTGGTAGCACCAATCGGACCGGGCAGCGTCTTCCCGCCCTCATCACCAGGCAGCGGTCGACCACTCCTCGCTACAGAACCCCTCCGGGTTATTATCACCACCAGGATTACTAACTCTCTCCACCTCTCTCGTCCGGCAGAGGGAATTGTTCCTCTGCTGCAACGGTAACCGCGGCAACGTTGGCCAGAACACTGTAGTAGAACCATTTGGGCGCCCATCTAAATTTAGCTATAGTATTTTAATTAGGAATTGTATAAAGTAATAATAATATTTGTATGTATGTTTTTTCCCCCCTTGTTTATATAAAAATGGTATTATGATTCAACAGTTTCCTCGCTCTTTTTAGTCTAGGTGACTCCCTTTTAAGTTAGTTTGTAATTTGGTACAATTAGTTTAGCAGTTAAGGCATCTGACCAACCCCCTAAGGTGAAATTTATATACAGTCCTTTAAGCTCCAGCACAGTCACTATACTCATATAACTATGGTTATAGATATAACCGTACGTTAATGCTAGGTTAATGTTAGGTTAATGTTAATGTAGGTTAATGCTAGGTTAATGTTAGGTTAATGTTAGGTTAAGGTTAATGTTAGGTTAAGGTTAATGTTAGGTTAATGATGTTAGGTTAACGTTAATGTTAGGTTAATGTTAATGCTAATGTTAGGTTAATGTTAATGTTAGGTTAATGTTAAAGGCCAACTTGCAGGTTGTATTTTTTTTCAATAAACAATGTGACTAGGGCAACGGTGACTTTCATGAAGAGGAGAAAAAAAATATCGAAATTGACCCAGTTTTAGCGTTTTTATCAAACATTTTGTCGACCAAACCACAAGCTCCACGCACATGCATATTTTAATCCATGGTTCAATAACGTGCATGTGTCATCTTAATGCTGACATCACATGAGGTGCAGGGCAGCGAGGGGCTCTGAGAGTCAAAGGCAGGAAGCAGAGAGCCTTGCTACTACTAGCCGAGGAGTGATGAATGAAAACATCTGTTTCACCTAACACTATTGCTCCGTGATCATAGCCATTCATCTCTAAAGTTAACCGCTATTTGTAAACGCCACAACCACGTTACCATATTTGTAATAATATAAATCATTGTGTCGTTGTACATATTGTGTATATAAAATTAGTAGCTAAGCCAGCTAACGTAGCTTAGCTTAGCTTGGTAGCCAGCACTCTCGAAACTCCCAACAATGCCCGATCCAAAATGGCTCTCCCCTCCCTGCACACCTCAGTCCTCACAAGTACTCTGCCAGGGAACCCATGGACACGACAACAGCAGTAGTCATAAGGTGCCTGAGCTTGCAATGTCAATGCCAGTTAGCCCACAGCTATCGTGGCAGCCCGTTTCGCGACTGATGCACAGAGCGGGGCCGCGTCCCCTCGAATCCCAACCGGTTCATGCCCATCAACATGCCGTGACGTGCAGCCCGCCAGCCGGCACGAATGACCGATTCAAAATGGCTCTCTCCTCCCTGCACACCCCCGTCCTCACAAGTATTCTGCCAGGGAAGTCACGGACACGACAACAGTAGTAGTCATAAGGTGTCCGAGCCTGCAACGTTAACGCTAGTTAGCTAATAGCTATCGTGGTAGCCCGTTTCGTGACTGTGATGCACCGAGTGCAGCTAAAGGGGCTACTATCGTATAAACATGCCGGGACGTGTAGCTTGCTAGCCGGCATGATGTGTGTGCAGTGCTTTGCCCCACAGGTCTGAGAAGAGGACCTGCACATTTTACTCATTCCCCAAACTCTTTTGCATGGCCCGATTTAAAATGGTTCATGACAGTAGACATAATGCTAACGTTAGCAGGGTAACGTTAGCCAGAGCCATATAGCCAGTAGTACTATGACCCGGACAGGCATAAGTTGCCTCGAGTGACGTCACGGCCCTGCTAGCGTCTGATAAGCTTTTTGATTCGCTCCGTGCATGTTATTCGTGCATGGACCTTTTGAACCCTTTCTGAGTGGCATTTCCGGCGTCAAATGGAAAAAAATAAATAATGAAATTAGATACCAATGATGGAAACTACCCATAATTGAAGCGTAGGGTTTAACCTGCAAGTTGACCTTTAATGTTAATGTTAGGTTAATGTTAATGTTAGGTTCATGTTAATGTTAATGTTAGGTTAATGTTAATGTTAGGTTAACATTAATGTTAGCTTAACGTTAGGTTAAGGTTAATGTTAGGTTAATGTTAGGTTCATGTTAGGTTAAGGTTAATGTGCTGCTTTACTCCCGCAGCTGGGGTGAAGGGATGGACAGGATGGGAGCATGTCTATGTTCCCCGGGTCCTATGTTCCCCGGGTTCTATGTTCCCTGCTTTGATTGATTGAGTGATTGAAAATTTTAGACCACCAGCCCTGATTCCAAACTCTAACCTTAACCAGTTCGAAAGAGGGCCTAAGCTTAACTGTTCGAAACAAGGCGGACATTAATAATTAATAAAATAATAAAAAATTATAAAATGTTCAATCTATTAATCAATCAAAGCAGGGAACATAGAACCCGGGGAACATAGGACCTAGGGGAATATAGGGATGATCCCGACAGGATGCCACTCAGTTGTAAAAAGCTTTTAATTCTTTCTCCAACAGGTTACAAACCTTGAAACAAAACACACATTCAATCAATAACCACCACAACACTACTATCATTCTTAAAACAAATCACTTACACACATCCACTCACCAGTTCCCACTCGTCTCCCTTCTCTGCTGTCAAATTCCCCGCAACTTCCTGTTTACTACGTTCACTGACACCACGTGATGTATCTCGACCAATTACAGCCCACTCCCTGCTACGTCCCTGGATCACATGTGAATTAAAAATACATCTCCATTCACAACTTTAACCAAGCATACAGTGCCTCCATACATCCGAAATGAAAACATAATTATAATCATAGCTCAACTACCACTAATCAACATTCACATAAACGCACAGCATAAAAAAAACAACACTTAACATTACTTATTTACAACACACATAACTAAAGTGCACCTAAACTCCACCACCACAATAGAAAGCTGCACACCTCCCACTTGGTATCCTGGACTCTAGACCCAAGGAGACCACAAACAAACAACCGCTCTTCTTTGGCGGTGGAATCTTCGGATCAACCTTCTCATGGGGTGGCCCATACGTCCCTGACCATGTATGGGCCAAACAGATCCAGAGTTGTAAACTCAAATGGGGCAGCCGACTCAGTCCACTCAGAGGGAAGGTCAGCCATAACCTGCTGGCACATCTTTGCTCTGGTCTTCCGGCAGGAGACGCAACAGTCCCCAACCTTCCTTGCAACCCGCTGAGCCTGAACCACCCAAGCCTTCCTCCTCATCCGTAACATAGTACCAGCGACTCCCTCATGGTTGGCTTCATGAGACTCTCGCGCCACGAGGGTACTGACCCATGCTCTATAGGGAACCAGAGGCACTCCTGACTCTCCCGTTGCCCGGGCCCTTCCAACGCACACCAGAAGCCCTGACACCTCCTCCCTGACTACCACAAGCCTGTTGACTCAGGGAATGCTAGCCCTTTTTGAGCTGCCAAACAAAGTTCCCATGCGTCGAGGACAGGCTTGCCCTCTTTCTCCTTTGAGTGCTTGGCCTCTTACTCTGCTCTCTCTATGGATCTTTCTCGGATTAGCCACTTGTTCACCGCTTGGCAGACCCAGCTGATCACTCCACAGAGCTTGGTCAAGCTGCTGAACTTCTCAGGTTTAACAAGATTGACGACTGCTGCCCCCCAGAGCCTTTCCTCGCTTCCGGACTCGCTAGAGGGCTCTTTTTCTCCTTTCTTAGAGAGCCCGGGAGCATTGTCTGCCTCGCTCTGAGACTTCTCGGACGGACTTGACGCCTTTTTCAGCTGGGCTTGAGTAAGAACCACCGTGAACGCCCTCCTCTGGAGCCTACACACGTTGGGCAACACCAGGGTTTCGAGCGCCAGACTTGAAGCCTCACCAGATTGCTTGGGCTGACTTCTCTCACGCCTCCCACTTTGACCGGACTGAACCCATGGCTTGAGAGAGAAGCCTCCAGCGGGATCTCTAAATGATTTACCCGTGGAAATGGCTCCACCGCCAGCCAGAACTGTCCCTGTGAAGAAAACAAATGACAGACCAAGACAAGGAAGAATGTCAGACACACAAAGACAAGTAGAGACAAGGGACAGCACTGACAGTGATTCGGATGATGACAGTAACAGAGGATACTGGCTAAGGATACCTGTTGAAAGGACAGAGGAAAGATCACTTGGACACCGTGAACGACGACCTGAAGTCATGCCAGGCCTGTGCCCTGAGAGTGAAGACGACAGGGGAGGAAACACGGATGGAAACTTACCTGTCTTGGCCAGACCTGATGAAGATGTTAGCGAATCTGAGGAAGAAGAGGAAAGGGAGGCCCCCCAAGCTCACTCTTCGATAACCCAACCCCATCCCCAAGCTCACTCTCCAATAACCCAACCCCATCCCCAAGCTCACTCTCCAATAACCCAACCCCATCCTCAAGCTCACTCTCCAATAACGCAACCCCATCCCTAAGCTCACTCCCCCGTAGCCCAGCTCAATCTCCGAACCCCTCCACTCTCACCGGTAGAGCAGGTCCAGTCAGAGGTTAGGAGGTCTGCCCGTGACAGAAGGCCTAGACAATGTCTCACATAGATATGCTAGGTGAACCGTCAATGCAGAACAAGGTGACTGTGAATTCAGCAGTAGGATACACAGTACAATGGCCACCGATAGTGCCCGCACCGCACCACAGTCCACTACCACATCCATTGATACCCTTCGTAATGCCATGGTTGCATCCAATTTTTTACAGCCTTCCACAACATGCCCAGTATGCTTACCGTCCAACCGACACCCACGGTACACCCACATTGGGAGTTTGTTAGGGGTTCAAGCCTGAGGGTGAAATTGAATGGTTGTGTTTGGTGATTTTCGGAAATGTCAGGAGTCATTTTTTTAAGGTCAGGGAGTGTGTGATGCCCACTAGAAGTGGTATCACGTTAATATCATTAGATTATGTGTCAAAACGGTGTGAACATTCTGGTACAGGATTACCTCCATCAGAAACAAGGTAGAACAGTCATGTTATATTTAATGTGAGACATTAACATAATTTGGTAAATAGGTGGCAGTATAGGATTTGTGTTTAGTGGCTTCGCCTTCTAGGGAACCGTACTTTGCTGCTTACGGGCACACGAGGTGAGCTGAGCCTCACAACCAGGGATGACTCAGAACCAGTAACACCATGTCTGCGCCTTCCTTTGTTCAATGACTAACTACAACCTGTTTCATAGATGGGTAATACATTACAAAACACACATAAAGGTTAACAAGGATACATGCAATGTCGAGGGCCCAATGAGGTGACTGTTGTCGATGTTTGAGTCAAGTTTAAGAAGTTTAAGACGACAAGTAACGTGGTTTAGAAGTTGACCGCCTATTGATGGCGCCGTGTCTCGTGGTACATTGAAATAGAGTGTTGAAATACAATTGCCCATTTAATCACTAATGTGTCGGAGTTAAGTATCTCCAAGGGGATTATGAAGGTTTATGTTTTGAAATACATACTGTTTGGGTTGAATTGCTGTTTAGTAAATGTAGATATTGTGTACAAGTGTTAAAAACGGTTAGAGGGAAATTACTTTAGCTCAACGCCGGAGCTGTCCCACATGCTCTCTCTCTCTCTCTCTCTCTCTCTCTCTCTCTCTCTCTCTCTCTCTCTCTCTCTCTCTCTCTCTCTCTCTCTCTCTCTCTCTCTCTCTCTCTCTCTCTCTCTCTCTATCTCTCTCTCTCTATCTCTATCCCGCTCTCCGTTAAATGTAAATATAAATCTATTCCCTTGAGTTACACCATGGTCACGGTTTAGCAAATTCCTAGTAAGGCTGAGATTGGCCAGATACATATATATATAAATGCACTTTCGTTGCACATTTGAGGTTCAACCGAACTTGAGCTGGAACACAAATATGAGTGACACCGAGGTGTTGAGGTATTCCTGTACACTAGAGAATAGTGGATATGACTGATGATAAACGAATGATGATAAAGGTAACAGCTATTGATGATGTAAGGAATTGTTTGACAGACAATTAGAATGACAGTGTTGTTAAAAGAAGACATACGATGTTCTCTTCCAATAACAGAGGTTAATAGGAGAATGTTTCCTTTTGCACATGCTTATACTTAAGACGTCAAATATGTATAAAGACATAATTAATTACAATGTACAGTATATAATGCTGGAAAATGCTATTGAAGTGAACCAGGGTATCCTAAAAGGGTAGAATGTGTGTTGCAATGATGAATATGCTTTTGAAGTAATGACAAGAATGAAACTATAATTGAATGTATTAAAACTAAAAGTAATGTAAATGATTGAACTAAATGATGGTACAATGTTATGATGATGATTGATTGAATATTCTCATGAATAAATAAATGTTGTTGAAATATACAACCAGGGAGGACTCAGAACCAGTAACACCATGTCTGCGCCTTCCTTTGTTCAATGACTAACGATAGGTTATGACTATAACCAAGTTCTGTTAGTAATGGTGACGCTCGGCATCACTACTGCACTGTACCTCGCTCGTGCACGCGCACTGAATAAAGATTCCACAAATGTACCTTTATATCCCAACATTCGTCTGACCACACCCCTATCAGCTTACCTACATAAGCAGGGGTGGGGCCACTTACTCGCCTCCTTCCCAAGCTTTCACCACAAGGTGAGATCAAGGGCAGCAGCGGCGTCTGATGCCGAGCGTCACCTTTACTAAAAGAACTTGGTTATAGTCATAACCTATCGTTCTGTATCGTAATGGCTCCGCTCGGCATCACTACTGCACAAGGGAGGCCGACGAGAGCCATCGGCCGACAAATACACCCCGCTGAGGCCCCCCACAACCATCAGATCAGGGAGGACTGAGCCCCCCCGACCCCTCCTAATGGAGGGCACACCCCCTATTGGAGGTTCCCGGGAGGGCGACGGACCCGACCGTGCGAAGAGGCACTCAAGCAACTCAACGCACAGGGTGAGCAGACCGTGGCCTGACCCCACGACTACACACACGCACAACCCGCATGCCACCCGGGAACGAACGGAGGGAACAACCTCGTTACTGCCCCCAGAAATCACGGGGTCAAGAGCAAACCCAACCCCGTGGCAAGGCCGTAGCAGCGGAGCACGAAGGAAGACCCAGACCCACTGAAGGGACTGGATCCCCTGGAAAACGGGGGCCCGGAGAGGTCAATGACACCAGGCATCAAGACCCCACCAGGCGGTCACTTAGTGACACCGCCCCCCACATCGCCAGCGTATTCGGATAAGGCCCCTCCAAGAGCGGGCCCTTTCCCCCCAATAGCACACCGCCTGGCACACTGACCCTGCAGAACAGGCAGTCAGCATGGCCGTAAGCACACAAAAAAGGTTAACCAACGGAAGCAGGCAGCGCACCGGGGAAAACCAGGCAACAGGCTGTAACCTGAGCCTGGAGCACTGCGGACGAGACAGGCGCCAAAGGAGTCAGCTGAGAACAGCCCCCCCGGCGGAAGGGGCGTATGCTGGCATTGTTGCAAGCCTCCATTTAAAAAAAAACCACCCAGAGGGGTTAAGGCAGAGAAGGCTGACATGATTGGCAGACGTCATGAATGTGCAGGGGCACCCTCAACCGGGTAACCCGGGAGTTGACACTGCTCCAACACACCAGGAATCAACCACCTTGTCGTTACCTAATGCGGTGGCTGTTCCTATAACCCCTCAATAAAAAACTCCAAAACACACCTGCGGGTACACACTGGCTATACCGCAGTACAAGTGTTTCAGTTTTCAAAAAAGGGTTATTCCAGGCCTACGGGTCGACGAACATTACTTCGGACCGGGCCCGGCGGCACGGGAAGCACAGGGTCACCAGAGGAGGTCCAAGACCACCCAAACAGCCCCTTCTTCGCCATGCGTGAGAGAGGAGCGAAAAGAATGGAGAACCAGCCCTAAGCACACCGCACTTGGTATTCCCAGGCGGTCTCCCAACCAAGTACTAACCAGGACCGAACCTGCGTAGCGGCCAAGATCTGACGAGATCGGGCGTGTACAGGTTGGCACGGCCGTAAGCCATTACGGTAGTGCAGAGTACAATATGTACCCAACAAGGGTCTCCATAGCGCCTAACCCTGTGACACCCGGACCGACCTGGCATTTTACCTCCCGAAAAAAGCACAAGTCCCTCAGGGTACCAGAACAGCAGATCTGCATCCCTGGCGGACAACGGGTTAACTGACCTGGACCAGCGTGACCAGGCCAGTCCCGTGTCCTAACCACGCCGACCTGCCCACTCCAGGAGAGGGGGTAGGTATGCGTGTCGATCTAAAACATGAAAAGAGGGCGTCCTCATTTAGACCGTGCTCAGTGGCCCACCCCAAGGGCGTGAGACCCCTCTACCTATGTTCAGATCTATTCCGTTAACATCCCCCAGATATGAACGAGAATTCATCGAGACAACCTAGTAAACTAGCGCTCGGAAGAGACAAAACTCCATCCCAGTTGCCCTATAAAAACGCTGTTTTAACAAGCAACCAAGGCGCAGTTAGCCCCTGTGTGACCCTGAACAGAAACACACCGAGCCAGCACTATGTATGCGTCGAGACCCAAACACATCAATGGATAGTCTATCAAGACACCAAACATTGTTCCTCCAAGTCGCCTGGGAGAACGACACGGAGCCGTCGTGCTTCATGTACCTTCCTCTTTTTATTCCAAAAAGAAAGAACACAGACTGACATGAATCCCTCGTGACGCAGGCTGAGGGTAAATCTTTTTTACATTTTTACATCCCACCACCCTCCCATAGGGAGGAGACGGAAATCCCCAGAGAGACTTCCCACGCGAGCTGTACAGATTGAAAAGAATATATTGCAACCTTGAGCCATGTAAAATTTTGGTTTTAGGGCTCTCCGGGGAGGAGGCACTGAACCCATACACACTCAATCGAATTGAATCGAATACACACACAATAGAGCAGGATTCCTTTTTGAAGTTCTACTCACCTTGACAATCTGAGAAGGAGGCTCTGCACTCTGAGGAGGCTCCCTCACATGGAAGTCCTAACTCACAGAAGGCCCGAATAGGAGCTTCGTGAGGAGGAGCCCTGACCACTCCCCGAAACAGATCCATCATATGGACCCGAACAGCTCACGGAAGTCCTACCAACAGAGACGCGCACAGTGACGTACTCTATGGCGGGGGAATTTCTGCGGTGCACACGCCCAATATTCCAGGGCGTGGGACCAGGAAACTCCCCCCCCCCCCCCCCCTCTTACCCTGTAACGTGCCGAACAGCAACGTGACAGGAACCTTGAAGGACAGGAGGTTTTAACCCCTGCCCATCAAAGAAGGGGAGGAAAGGATTACCAGTTCACCCCTTTACGACCCAACACCCATGATACGATGTAATGACAAATAGAGCATGACACAGTCATATTCTGCTACATGAAGTGTCTTTTTAACAGCTTCACACAGCTCATGTGCTAACCTGCTATCTGATTTTTACTAAGGAAAAAACACAGAATAGAGAGGGCCCCCTTAAGAGCCCCGGTACCAGATTTACACATGTGCTTCTGTGGCCAACCCAACCCAGTTGTAGATCACACGACACACACAACCCCTTATCACCTACAAAAAATGGCAAAAACACTCTACAGAGGAAAGCCGTTTTTCATAATGAGAGAATACATAATTCTCTATCAGTATCGGCCACAGGCCTTGCTAAGCACACACGAAAAGTGACCAAACAATCTTTTCTTTAGGAAAATATAGTTTCTCAAGCGGTTAGCACAACCCCAGCAACTAAGCTAAGGGTTACATCGTATCCCTACCACACAGTGACACAATATATTGTAACAACATGTCTGAGAGGAGGGTGAAGAAGTCCCCAGGGAACCGGGGGGAAAACACCCCTCCTACTTTACCCTTAATACGGCCTGTTGAACAGCTAAACCTGTTAATATGTGAACACACTGTTCATTGTCATTACAGGCTGAGAAAATAATTCATTCTTCACTCGTGTCACTAAGCATAGCTTTATAGGTTAGTTTAACCCCCTTAGTTGTGGTTACACGGTACATGAACACACATGATGTTTCTCAACACAACAAACCAGATCATTTTCACATCTGTAACAAACAACCCGATTTGCATGGGGAAGCTAATACCAGTGACAAGACAATTCACACATAACTCGCGTCATATCCTAAATGTAGTGCAGCAACACTCGTTTTGGAAAACATCGTTATTTACAAAACATTTAGAAGGGAAAGAAAGAAGAAGTGTTCAAGGTCTGGTCAGGACCTTTCCTACCGTGAGCGCAGATCAAGCGAACTGCAGTCTCTAACATGGCACCAATAGTAAACACAGCATTCCTGTGTTGTCGACATGGGCAGCGTCGCTGCTCCATCCCGCCGCTACGGTTCTCCTTGTTGACGCAGTCCTCGCCGGCCGGGCTCAGGGTAGGTTCGACTAACATCCTCTGTCAAAGATGACGTCGTAGTCAGAGTGTTTAAAGCATGTTATAGTCTCAGAACGTTCAACAGTGTAGCATTAAGCTAACGGCCGCTCTCGGCCGATAGCAGCAAGCTAACGTTTCCTAGCCTAGTGACACAACAGGCTAGCGCCCCAGCTAACAGCTGACTGGCTAACAGGTAGGCCACAACTAGCACGCAAGCTAAGCAGCTATCACCTGAAATGTTTTTTATCTCTTTTATCATAACTTGGCTTTTATTTCTTTTATCATGAGTTGCTTTTAAGGGTTTGCGGATTTTCTTTTAACATTAGTTAACTGTATGAGTTGTCAGGTTAGGTGTTTTTATACACATTTTTAGGATGTGTCCTGTCTAGTGTACATGTCCATTTGTGTTTCTGTGCCTTTTTATGTTCCATGTATGGACCACAATGGAAACAAGCCTTGGCTTTATTGTGTTTTATCCATTTTTGACCAGCGTTGTTGACACTATTATTGTCTTGTCTTTTAAAATGTTTTTGACCTACGATTTGTGTCAAAATAAAGTATTCAATCAATCAAAAATAAAGTATTAAATCAATCAATCAAACTTTTACACAACGATATAACAAGGCACACTCAGACAGGCCGCCGTTCTGAAACCCTCCTCACCTTTTAAGAGAGAAGAGAAACGAGATGTCAACACAGTTTACAACGGTGATTTTACCATGCATCCGGCGGAGCCAGCACAAGTCCCATCTGGGCTGTAGCCGACTTGAACATGGATCTTCCGATAACGAACATCCATGCCCACATTTCCTCGTTTAGGGTATACTCTCATTTGCATATGAAAGATGGGGCCTATACGGTGACAGAGAAGTACCCACTCGTCCAGAGATCCTGGGATCACCAGTTACTGGTCGTGGCCCACCAGTTGCTATAATGGGCTTCTGTGGTAGAATTCTCCGATCAAACTTGTTATGAAATAAGGGTGGGAAAATATGATGAAGTCTGCATTTTCCCAAGATAAGTCAACAGGCTACTGGACGAAGCTGATGATTGTAAGGCCAGTGCACGACACCTTAAGATAGCTGTATTTCCCCCAAATAGTTACATTGGTTAGTGACATACTGCTGTGAGGCCCAGTGTCCTCTGAAAATAACAGGTCACTGTTAAGACACAGTATTTAAATATAGTCAGTAAGTCTGGCTTTCCTGAAATAGAAGGATTACCGCCTTCAGGCTGGCTTGATTGCCAGGTAAACAATAAAAAACAGTAGGCTAACTATCTTCCCCCAACTACACATCTCAAGGGGACCATCTGCTCCGTTGCTTCAAAGAGCGACTGGTGACTGATAAGGCCAACTATAAAAACAGAAAAATGCTCTGAGAATAGCCTCCAGACTAGGAGGTTTAGAAACACCCAGGTGCTATTTACACAGCCGATGGAAGCACAATAAAATAGTGTAACAGTTGAAGACAGTTGGTTCCACCAAGAGTCCATAGATAACATCTCCCTGAACGAATTTACATACAAGTGTCACAAAGCAGCTGGAACAAAGCCCTAGGCTGCAGACATCCTGTGGGCACTGTAGAGAGACCAAATGTTTCAGGAGACACTAAGTTCATTACTCCACTAATTAAAGTACTTTTATATCGTTAAAGAAACTCCAAATTAAACTGCAAATATTACAGTTATGTTGTGCTAATGATGTTGGACGTAATGATATGAAACATGCATTGTTTATACCCAAAGTGAGCACCAAAGTTGCCATAAAATGCTTTCTGAAACAATTTGGAAAATACCCATAATACTGAAAACTAGCTGCATATAAGGGATAATGATTAAAATGCAATAGGAGTGTCTTAAAACCAAAGAGAAGATCTTATACTCAAATAATAGGTTAACATAGGTATTAAAATACGGCAAAATAACTACACTATTTAAGTAAATAAAGTTAAAGAGTAATCCTTAGATTTTAGTTGGTAAAATTAGATGTTGTATACTTTGAATGCAAAAACTCCAAAAGTATTATTTAGTCCTTAAAAATAGAGGACTGCCTCTTTCTGACCAGATGGCCGCTGACTCTAAAATCTAAAATGGCCGCTCTAGGGTTTCAACCAATCAGGAAGGGGAGCTCCGCCCCCTGACGAATCGGGTCGTCGTTCTCACAGGGGCGGGATTTAAGGTTTAAAATAGAATGCAACATACACAGAGGGAGGAAGCTTCTGGAAAGATTCTACCCACAGGAAGACGGCAAACACGTACACACACACAGAGACGCTTTTTTGACCCACCCCCACCGGAAGCTGACGGCGACGCGGCTTTGAGCTGAGAACGAGAACAGGCTCTCTTTGTTCTTAGGAAGAAGAGACGACCATCCGAGGAACCAGAAGACTATTCTTTAATTGTATTCTTTAGTCTGAAACGAATAGCTGATGGCATAGTATCGGGTATATTTGAATCAGTGCACACAAGTTCTTGTTATTTCACTTCTTGACTGCTGAAATAAAGGAGGATTTTTACAGTAACTCAACTCTCTTCTCTTCATTTTATGCTTCTATTACCGCCGCCGTCCTACAAACCGTGATGGTTTTTATAAGTAAATAGGTTTTAAGGTGAATTTAGATACACAACGCAGAGTACTGGTAGTTAGATGGTTTTATAAGATAAAACCCTTATTCCTTTTTACTATAATTGGTGCTGTGGTCCTAGGCTGAAGCGCGTTAAAAAAAAATCTCTCGGCTGAACGAGCACTCGGCTCGTGGACAATCGGCGCTTGGGAGATCGGGTTCATCACGACAGTCTCCTGCGAATCTACAAAGAGATCAGGTGAGTGAATACGGGGCCGTGATGGATGAAAATACGGGGCGTTCAGTTCGAACTGGGGTTGGAGAATATGATTACCTCATGAGATTCTCACCAGGACGGAGCAGCCGTCGGGGAGGGAGATAATGGGGTAAGCAGGGGAGGCGTGGCGATCACAGATCATATAGGGCAGGAATGTCAGTTTAAAGCGGGGAAGTCCCGGCCGGTCATTCGGTAACTGATGGAACCGTACTGCGCGTTGGCGTGTGGTTCTTGATCGTGGCCACATTCGTTTTTGCGTTCAGGAAGTACGGTAGGATACGTCCTGGGATACAGGCAGGCCATGTCCTTCCAGGGGCGTATGGTATGTGGGTTATTTTTTTCGTGATCTGGGCAGTGGGTGGATTATGTGTGTACGAATTGCTGGGCAAACGCAGGACCTCCGCTTGTGGCCGCCTCTCAAGCGGCGGGGAACGGGGGTTTGAAACGTCGGCAAACGATGCAGATGGGATTTACAGGCTCTAATCCAACGCTGAAACAGATCCGCGGAATCAGGTGGATATGTAAGAAGGCGCTAATATGGTGGTGGTCGTCACGGGTCGCGAGATTAATAACGTAGTGGTGAAATAGGCGAACAAGGGGCCTTCCGATGCATAACACGTAGGCTGTTGAAAATATCACTCAGACTAGCCGGTCACCTCGAAAGTTTTAACGGGGAGGGGATTTTTTCTGGGATATCAGCCGGTCTAAATATAATCGATCCGTAATTAAGGGTTGGGTAGGAGGATGCGGGGTTTGCTTGTTAACCCGTGAGAAGGTTGATTGCAGAAAGCAAAAGCCGCAGCAGATCCGATTAGAACGTGTTTAGCTTCGCGGCGTGGCTCGCGGCTACCTATGTTCAAATGCTGAAGGCAGCTGCGGCGTGGCTCGCGGCTACCTATGTTCAAATGCTGAAGGCCGCTGCGGCGTGGCTCGCGGCTACCTAGGCTACGTACTACATGATACTGGGTCTGTTCAATACTGAATGATTGTGAATGAGTGATATTGTTGTGTGACTGAGGTATCACTAATGTTAAATGCGTTGTGTGAATTGCAGTATGAGAGTAACTTTTGATGTTGTTTGGCAATGTAGTTATGGTTAAGGCTAAAGTATTTTTGATAGGCCGTAAAAGAGGCTCGCGCATAGTAATGTAACAAGCGGTAGATACAATGTGCAAGCACTGGAAGTGAATGGATGTTTATAGCTAAGATATTGTGTTTTGCTGATTATGTATGTTTGAAGCATGTCTGCTAGTGGTCACTGGGATGTGTGGTGTACGTTAGAATTTTCGAATTCGGTGGGTTTAAGGTCATTGTTTAATGAAATAAGGAATCGAATGGGGCGGATAGTTTGACCCGGAAGTCGTTCCGAGCACTGCTAGATCAATGGCGGCAGCCGGCGGCGGGGTCAAGCTAGCATTTGCAAATTGCCTAAGTATGTTGTAATGTTTTTGTTTTGATTAAATCTGTACACTAGCACTTGAGGGGATTAAAGTTCTGCTGCGGGGTGGAGCTGTGTTGTGCTAACATTGCGGTGTGTCGGGCCGCTCGACACTACGGGACAAAATGCCGATTGGGGACGTTTATTGCAATGTCGTGGTTGAAGCTAAGCTAATGCTAACTAGCCGCGCTGGCTATCACACAAATGGCTAACGAAGCTAATATGCTAAGCTACCTATGCTAACGACGTAGCATGATGGGACTCTCGGGATATCTCGCGATGTGCTAGTACTACGACTTGGCATGTAAACAAGGAGCGCGGCCATCTTGGGTGGGGGCGCCGTGTTTATTATCTAGGGTAGGGTGCGGGGCGTCCATTTTGAGGGATTTATTTTTTCTAGGTGGTGTTTGTTTGGGATTGCAGTAGGGGGCGGCAGAGGCCAGGTTTAGGTTTCCATTCAAAGCTGCTTTGGTTTTCATATTTTCCTACACACGGGATGTTTTTTTCTTTTAAGGGTTAATTTGTTAGTAAGGTTGGTTGTTAAGCAGTGGTAGTGTTGGTGGTATGGTTTAGTCTAGTAGTGAGATGTAGGGGGAGGTGGGATCCCAGCCCCCCCTCCTCTCTCACTCTCTCTCCCTCCCCCTCCTTCCCTCTCTCTCCTCCCCCCCTCCCCCTCCCTCTCCTCCCCCCTCCCCTGCTCTCCCCCTCTTCCCCTCCCCTCCTCCCCTTCCTTTCCCCCTCTCCCTCCCTCCCTTTCTCTCCCTCTCTCTCTCTCTCCCCCTCTTCTCCTCCCCATCCCCTCCTCCCCTTCCCTTCCCCCTCTCCCTCCCGATTCCCACTACCTCCCATTCCTTCCCTCATCCCTCTCTCCCTCCCTCTTCTCTTTCCCTCTCTCCCTCCCGGTTCCCACTCCCTCTCTCTCCTTTTCTCCTTTTCACTCCCTTCCCCTTTCTTTCCTTCCGTGAGTGGGGTTGCTTCACTTAGTAGTAAGTGTTCAGTACCCCCCCTCCCCAATGTACTTTCCTTGGTTCACTTAGTGGTAATGTTCTGTGCCCCCCCCTCTTTCCTTACTTTTGAATTGATGTTATGGGTGGAAGCTTTAGGCTTGGGACTGTGTCAGTTCTACACAGTTATGGCCGGTTTTGGGTGCTAGTGAGTTGATTCTGGTTCGAGCTTAGGCGAACAGGGTGTGTAATTTTTTTTCATTTCAACGGGGTACCGGCTCCCAACTCCCCCACTGAGGTATCAGGGGGTCGAGGGGTGCATTTGGGTACGGGGTTAGGCTTTGTGTCGTATTGTATGTGGGACTTATGGTAGTGGTGTATGTTGTTATGGTTTTAAGTCTGAGATGCTGTGTAGACGCTTGCCGGTTTAGGGGCAGCGGTAGATGGAGGTTGTGTGAATTTTTAATATCCTTGTGGGGAGCCCGGGGATTCTCTTTCAGGTTGCAAACTGGGAGGGGATGCCTTGGGCTGCGGATGGCGGACCTGTGGGATATCATTGGTCTGCAGGGGATTTCATTAGGAGTAGTGTCTGCGCCTGTGATTTATAAGACAGGTGTGGGACGCTACGCCAAGCGCGGGGATTCTGTGATATGAGTCACTGAAAATGTATTTTGTTCCTCGTGAGTTGATGGCGGTTGACGTTTGACACCTAAGGTTAAGGTGTTAAAAGGGGGGTATGTGTATTAATTATGAGTAGATTATGTGAATACTGTGATGTAAAATGTGATGTAAGATAAGAATACATATTAGGCTTTCTCAGATAGAAATAAATACAGCAACACATAGAAGCTAACCTTAGAATTCAATCTACACATAGTCATTTAAAGGATAATAGGATTAGAATATTTTATGAGAAAAGAATTACAAGTTCATTAAGGCGAAGAAGACATTTTAATCAATTAAATTACCATATCCAGCACAAATGTTTAGAAATGATAGGCTGTAAAACTAATTCTGATTGTTCAAAGGAAAGGACCATCAACGTACCAAAGAATGGGAGAGGTTGATGTACAATGGGTATTCCGCAGAGGCGTGTGAGAGAATACACGACAAAATGATTGGAAGATCCAGTTTTCCAGATTGGACAAAGGACAAAACGCAGCAAAGGCTGAGTCGTTATAATTCAAATAAATTGCACTAACTCTCTCTAAAGTGATATTAGTATAGAGATGCCCGACATTTCCATGCTTAAAGATAATGATGGATTGTGAAAGGGAAATGCCACTGCTAATTAAGTGTATGTTTTTTTGTCTTTCTTTCTCCACAGTTGCTCGGGGCGGACTGAGACAGTGCTGACGATTCCAACTCCAGACTGGGGAACAATTGACTGTTAAAAGTCTGGGTATAGTATAATAAGCGTCTTGTCAATTCCTGTCTGCACCAATAAAATCTGACAGTGTGAGTGATTTTTAACTCAAGTTGGTAAAAATAGTTTGAAACACAGAGAAACTTGTTTTTCCAAACGGTGATATTGCGAGTGTGTGAAAGTGGTGAGAATGTCGAATGCCCAACAGGTTCACCCTGGTGGAACATTGATAGGAGCAACTAAAGGTTTAGATGCAATAACCATAGCAAAGGTAGACAATCTGTCTATTTCAATGACTGGAAATGTCACAATAAAAGTAAAGAAGCAATGGCCAAAGATATTCAGGCCTTTACAAAACCTTGTATTTAAGTATAGGAAAGGAGGCCGTTATAGATCGCGTAACCAAATTAAAAAACAGAAAAAGAAAGAACAAAGGGCAATTAATGCCGGCAATGGTAGCATGCCAATAACCTCTGCAGACACGTCATTGACCGAATTGAGTAGTGACGTTAACCTGATTGATTTGAATATGACTGATTCCCCTCATGAGACAAGCGTGTCTGAGGGACTTGGAATGATGATTTTGATTCCAACACAGGGGGTCTTTGAGTAGAGAGAACCAGAGACAACTGTTTTACCAGAGCCGATCCACGCTGGAGTGTCCATTGCAGTCGACTGCAATTTAACCAAGGGACAAAGAAAGCGACTGAGGAGAGAGGCATTGTTACATCAGTCCTGGGAAGTTGACTCTGGCCGTACGGCTGGAGCAGAGACCGACAGCAGGTATGGGAAAATACACGAACATTTTCCACAGGCCACCAGATTCCCTTGCCCGGGCTTCCCCCACCCCCAACACCAGCACCAAACTGAGAGGCGTGGCCCGGTGACGAGGAGCCAGTCAGCGAGGGCCAGGGTGGAAAAAGAGAGGATGACGTGCCTCTCTCATCCGAAAGACATGAGACAGTCCGTAGAAAGCTGGTGGAGAAACAGCTGGCGGTTGACCGAGTCGCACACGAGAGGGACATGCTAGAACGAGAACTAGCGGAACAGACTGAGATCATGAGTGATGTAATTTTAGAAGTTATGTTCCGTGCTGCAGAACTAGGACTCCGTGAACGAGAGATGTTGCTTGCTCCGGTGCCCGGACGGTGAACTGGGCCGCAACATGGTGATAAGAACGGCGGGCGGGGTGAGTTTCCAAGCCCCTCCCAACAACAGGCTCAAAGGACGGCGGCTGAAAGGAACAGGTATGTGGCTTTCTCCCCAGAACAGGCTCAAGGGGGGCGAGACCAAAGATGGACTGTCGGAGGAAAGGGCCATGGAGGTAATGGCAGAGAGCAAGGACAGACTCTGGGCCCGATGGACCCAGGGCCATCCGATTACAGGCGGGGGGCCCACAGGGCCCCACAACCGAGGGAACAAGGACAGGCTTGCTGGACATGTGGACTGATAGGTCATTATCAAAGGTCATGTCTGCAGAGGGCATCGGCTGAATAAAAAAATATAGATAGGTATTAAAAATAAAAATGAATTGAATAAAAAATGCTATTGAGTAGAATAAAAATAGAACAGAAGCGATATAGATAGGTTAGGGGATTAGATTATGGGTGCAAGTTACTAAAATGGATGTGTGATTAACGTAGGCAAGTGAAATATGGTGTAACTGACATCTGCATGGCTAATCATACTAACAACAAAATGGTGGTTAAACAGATTTTTGGAACATTTAATATTAGAAAGAGTAATGATATGGTACTGGATAGACGAACATTAACAAACATGATTGAACAGATATAGGAGTTTATTTCTTTTTATTTTTCTTTCCTAGTTTTTACAAGCAATTTCTGCCTCAGGCCGGGAGTTTTCATTTTGTTTATTCTTTTGATTTTTTTTCTTTCTCTTTCTTAGTGTATACAGGGGTGGTTATGCCCCCTAGAGGATAGGTTGATTTTGTTTCTAGGAGTGAGTTGAAGAACGACACGCACAATTTTGGGTTATTGTTTTCATTTGTTTTGGCATGTGTTTCTTTTCTCTATTTTTTCTTAGGAGCGGAGGATGGTGGCGACACAGCGGGACTGGTAGTATATGTGTCACCTCACAGCGCTTTGTGCCAGATCTCTACATTTGAATTTTTCAGATTATTCCAGATTGATAAAGTACAGAATCTAAGCTTTCAAATGATGTGTCATATGTTGAAATCTGAGATTTTTTTGAACACGATGTGCTCAATTATAACTTCTAAAACTGGCTGTGTTCTAGAATACTTAAGAGGTGAAAAGGCTTCTCAAAGGAAGGCCACTTTTCACACTTCAGACAGTTTCAACTGGGCGTCAACAAAACCCCCTCCAGCAACGCCCCTCACCTGAATAACATTAACATAATTAAGTGCTGTCATGACTGTGAAAAGCCTACATGACATCCCTCCTCGGGACCCTGATGTAAACAAGACGAAAGTATTTTTCTGGTCTTCATTCTCTTAGCAGTTGTTTGTATTGAGCTGTACTGTATTGTACCCATTCTGCAATCTGTTAATAAAGCTACACATACACACAGTCCTCATATCCCTCCTAGTTACACAGTCATCATATCCCTCCTAGTTATAGACACAGTAACACATACACGCAGTCCTCATATCCCTCCTAGTAACAGTTCTCATATCCCTCCTAGTAACACATACACAGTCCTCATATCCCTCCTAGTTACACATACACACAGTCCTCATATCCCTCCTAGTTACACATACACAGTTCTCATATCCCTCCTAGCTTCACACAGTGCTCATATCCCTCCTAGTTACACACAGTCCTCATATCCCTCCTAGTTACACACAGTTCTCATATCCCTCCTAGTTATAGACACAGTAACACATACACGCAGTCCTCATATCCCTCCTAGTAACAGTTCTCATATCCCTCCTAGTAACACATACACACAGTCCTCATATCCCTCCTAGTTACACATACACACAATCCTCATATCCCTCCTAGTTACACATACACAGTTCTCATATCCCTCCTAGCTTCACACAGTGCTCATATCCCTCCTAGTTACACACAGTCCTCATATCCCACCTAGTTACACACAGTTCTCATATCCCTCCTAGTTATAGACACAGTAACACATACACGCAGTCCTCATATCCCTCCTAGTAACAGTTCTCATATCCCTCCTAGTAACACATACACACAGTCCTCATATCCCTCCTAGTTACACATACACACAGTCCTCATATCCCTCCTAGTTACACATACACAGTTCTCATATCCCTCCTAGCTTCACACAGTGCTCATATCCCTCCTAGTTACACACAGTCCTCATATCCCTCCTAGTTACACACAGTTCTCATATCCCTCCTAGTTATAGACACAGTAACACATACACGCAGTCCTCATATCCCTCCTAGTAACAGTTCTCATATCCCTCCTAGTAACACATACACACAGTCCTCATATCCCTCCTAGTTACACATACACACAGTCCTCATATCCCTCCTAGTTACACATACACAGTTCTCATATCCCTCCTAGCTTCACACAGTGCTCATATCCCTCCTAGTTACACACAGTCCTCATATCCCACCTAGTTACACACAGTTCTCATATCCCTCCTAGTTATAGACACAGTAACACATACACGCAGTCCTCATATCCCTCCTAGTAACAGTTCTCATATCCCTCCTAGTAACACATACACACAGTCCTCATATCCCTCCTAGTTACACATACACACAGTCCTCATATCCCTCCTAGTTACACATACACAGTTCTCATATCCCTCCTAGCTTCACACAGTGCTCATATCCCTCCTAGTTACACACAGTCCTCATATCCCTCCTAGTTACACACAGTTCTCATATCCCTCCTAGTTATAGACAGAGTAACACATACACGCAGTCCTCATATCCCTCCTAGTAACAGTTCTCATATCCCTCCTAGTAACACATACACACAGTCCTCATATCCCTCCTAGTTACCAGTGTTGTGCTAGTTACTGAAAAATAGTAACTCAGTTACTTTACTAGTTACTTCATTTCAAAGTAACTTCGTTACTGTACTAGTTACTTACACCCAAAAGTAATGAGTTACTGTGAAAAGTAACTATTTAGTTATTTAAAAAAAAAAAAAAAAAAAAAAAAGATTGCTCCCGAGTCCCATGCCCCAGATAGTATTCAAAATCGGTTGATCAACTTGACAGTTTCCATTCACATCACCGAACTCTGCTAAGCAATGTGGTCTAGATACAAACACAAATCTGACACAAACAAATGTTGTCCCGAGTCGATATAATAAGAAGTGCGGCGGTTGAAGGAACAGCCTTGATGTCGCCGGAGCGTTTCATTATAACCATTATAATTCAAGGGTACTTGAACTGTACTGCTGTACTGTACTGTACCCATTCTGCAATCTGTTAATAAAGTTTTCATTCATTCATTCATTCATACTACGACTATGCTTGCACCTCATGGTACCAAAGCACCTCAAAGGCGCTTAAAACAAAATTACAAACATCACAAAACAAACTGGTCAGACTACTACTTGACCTGAACCCACCTCACCCCTGCCCACTTTGACAACCTAGGATGGCTTAGAGTAGACGACAGAGTACAGCAACTTGCAATGGGCCTGGTCTACAAGATACACTATACGACCGGGGTACCCATGTACATGTCAAAATACTTCCCAAAGGTCAGTGAATACCACAACCACTACACCAGAGGGAGCTCCACAAATCATGTAAAACCCAGATTCGGCTCAAACAAGGGACTAAACACGTCCCTATGCCATAAATGTCATGTATGTTGTGTATGTCATAAATGTCTATATGAATTGAAAATGGGGGACCCTGATGGAAACAAGACAAACGTCTTTCTCAGGTCTGCATCCCCTTAACAATTGTATGTATTGAGCCGTACTGTATTGTACCCATTCTGCAATCTGTTAAATAAAGTTTTCATTCATTCATTCATTCATTCATTCACCATCTTGCAAGTTGCAACGTTGTTTAAGATATCAATCAAAGCATTGCAACGTTAGAATAGTTAGGATATCAATTGTGCATGAAAGGACTATATTTATATTGTTTGATTAGTATTATGAGATTCCCTGCTACAGTCAAAATCCGCTGATCAACTTGAGTTTCAGTTGCACTCACCAAAGTCTGCGGTGGTCGAGATGTAGTAACGTTACGTTAGTCGACTCCAGCAGCGCCTCAAACATGTTCTTTATCTCGTTTCCATGTTGTATATTAATTATCTCTCCAAGTAGTTGCTAAATGGTTTGTTAGTTTGTTACTGCGTTCTTTTTATGTGGATTTATAGCGAGCGTTTGTTTTGTTTACAATAGAGAGGGTCTATTTCTTTCCGTAGCCGCATCTGGTTTTCGCACTTCTGATTGGCCAGTGGCCAGACTCGCCTCGTATCATTCTACGCGGGTGGGGATGAGGATAATAATAATAATAATAATAATCACTACCGCTCGCTATCAATCTACGCCGTATATAACGCAAATAACGCAGTGACGAACCATTCAGTAACGTAAGTAGCGTTACTGAATTTCAAAAGTAATGCGTTAGAGTACTAGTTGCGGCAAAAAGTAACTTCGTTTCTGTAACGCGTTACTTTGTAACGCGTTAGTCCCAACACTGCTAGTTACACATACACACAGTCCTCATATCCCTCCTAGTTACACATACACAGTTCTCATATCCCTCATAGCTTCACACAGTGCTCATATCCCTCCTAGTTACACACAGTCCTCATATCCCACCTAGTTACACACAGTGCTCATATCCCTCCTAGTTATAGCCACAGTAACACATACACGCAGTCCTCATATCCCTCCTAGTAACAGTTCTCATATCCCTCCTAGTAACACATACACAGTCCTCATATCCCTCCTAGTTACACATACACACAGTCCTCATATCCCTCCTAGTTACACATACACAGTTCTCATATCCCTCCTAGCTTCACACAGTGCTCATATCCCTCCTAGTTACACACAGTCCTCATATCCCTCCTAGTTACACACAGTTCTCATATCCCTCCTAGTTATAGACACAGTAACACATACACGCAGTCCTCATATCCCTCCTAGTAACAGTTCTCATATCCCTCCTAGTAACACATACACACAGTCCTCATATCCCTCCTAGTTACACATACACACAATCCTCATATCCCTCCTAGTTACACATACACAGTTCTCATATCCCTCCTAGCTTCACACAGTGCTCATATCCCTCCTAGTTACACACAGTCCTCATATCCCACCTAGTTATACACAGTTCTCATATCCCTCCTAGTTATAGACACAGTAACACATACACGCAGTCCTCATATCCCTCCTAGTAACAGTTCTCATATCCCTCCTAGTAACACATACACACAGTCCTCATATCCCTCCTAGTTACACATACACACAGTCCTCATATCCCTCCTAGTTACACATACACAGTTCTCATATCCCTCCTAGCTTCACACAGTGCTCATATCCCTCCTAGTTACACACAGTCCTCATATCCCTCCTAGTTACACACAGTTCTCATATCCCTCCTAGTTATAGACACAGTAACACATACACGCAGTCCTCATATCCCTCCTAGTAACAGTTCTCATATCCCTCCTAGTAACACATACACACAGTCCTCATATCCCTCCTAGTTACACATACACACAGTCCTCATATCCCTCCTAGTTACACATACACAGTTCTCATATCCCTCCTAGCTTCACACAGTGCTCATATCCCTCCTAGTTACACACAGTCCTCATATCCCACCTAGTTACACACAGTTCTCATATCCCTCCTAGTTATAGACACAGTAACACATACACGCAGTCCTCATATCCCTCCTAGTAACAGTTCTCATATCCCTCCTAGTAACACATACACACAGTCCTCATATCCCTCCTAGTTACACATACACACAGTCCTCATATCCCTCCTAGTTACACATACACAGTTCTCATATCCCTCCTAGCTTCACACAGTGCTCATATCCCTCCTAGTTACACACAGTCCTCATATCCCTCCTAGTTACACACAGTTCTCATATCCCTCCTAGTTATAGACACAGTAACACATACACGCAGTCCTCATATCCCTCCTAGTAACAGTTCTCATATCCCTCCTAGTAACACATACACACAGTCCTCATATCCCTCCTAGTTACACATACACACAGTCCTCATATCCCTCCTAGTTACACATACACAGTTCTCATATCCCTCCTAGCTTCACACAGTGCTCATATCCCTCCTAGTTACACACAGTCCTCATATCCCTACTAGTTACACACAGTTCTCATATCCCTCCTAGTTATAGACACAGTAACACATACACACAGTCCTCATATCCCTCCTAGTAACAGTTCTCATATCCCTCCTAGTAACACATACACACAGTCCTCATATCCCTCCTAGTTACACATACACACAGTCCTCATATCCCTCCTAGTTACACATACACAGTTCTCATATCCCTCCTAGCTTCACACAGTGCTCATATCCCTCCTAGTTACACACAGTCCTCATATCCCTCAGTGTCTAAGAGGTGATGAGTGTATCCCTCCTAGTTACACACACACACAACGTAGAGAGAGAGGGAGAGAGAGAGAGAGAGAGAGATAGAGAGAGAGAGAGAGAGAAAGAGAAAGAGAAAGAGAGAGAGAAAGAGAGAGAGAGAGAGACAGAGAGAGAGAGAGAGAGAGAGAGAGAGAGAGAGAGAGAGAGAGAGAGAGAGAGAGAGAGAGAGAGAGAGAGAGAGAGAGAGAGAGAGAGATTCCTAAGATGCCGTAGGTGATGATGTCACACCCGGATTGTCAACACACAGAGTTGCAAACGGTAGAACGTTAGAACGTTAGAACGTTCGCTTAGCGGTAGCCCCTTGATGCAAGCCTTGTCAAGTAACGTGCACTTACCTAGAAATGCCCCTCCACGAAATCCACTTGAGAGCATCTGTGTAACAAAGTCCAATATGCCCTCGTTCATTAGATCCAAAGCATCAATTGCTTTTCCTCGACTATAACGCTAGTTTAGCAGCTAATGGCTAATGGCTAAACAGCTGATTTTGTAAACAAAGCACAACGAGCCGGCCCGCCTGGCTGCATTCACATGTAAATCGAACTCCTCCCCCGCGAGGACAACTGAGCCGTGAGACAAAGTCTCTAAAACAGGATGACTTTACACAAAGTAATCTTACCTTTATAGATACTAAAACTGTTCGCTTTTATAATAAACATGCTCTTAAAAACTCAAATTCATTCAATCTAAATAAAAATAAAAAAGAGGGAAAAAAGAAAAGAAAGTTTCAAGCCTGTCTCAGGCAGTTTGCCGACGGCCGAGTTCTGGTCAATAGCGCTGTCATCTGACACATATGTCTATATAGTGGACTCAGAACGAAGTGGATGGACTAGAGCTGGTTCATGATTTTGTTCTCCGCCCATTGAGAATCCAGATTTAGGATCTGGGAGGTTGTGTCGCAGTTTTGTGGGAAGTGTTGGAAAAACATGATTCTCTGTACATGGATAAGCTCAGTAGGTTTTGGTCGCCATTGGCCAAATAGCTTTTGTGTAAGGTGTGGACGTGTGTAATTGATAATTGGCTTGTGGGGGACTCTGACGGCTTGTTAGAGGCTGGCAGAGTGGGTGAAAGAGGTGTGTTTAAGGCGACTGTGATTTGTTGCCGTGTGTGTAGGGTCTGTTGGAGGAGGAGGGGTCTCGTCAGTACTGGCTGTCCGAGCCCCGAGGGAGCTGTCCAGAAACGGAGGTATGATTGTGAAAATGATATTCCACAGTCATAGGGTGGTGGGGTACTGTGTTGAACTTGAGACATTGATCTAGTAATAAAGTACAGCACAAAGTAAGGAGAGCCATGTGAATTTTTTGAATATTAACGATAAGGAGCCATGAAATATATAGATAACTAATTTGGAGAAAAGTGTATTGTCAATACAGAACAGTAAAGATGTATCTGAGCGAAAATGTGATATTCCAATCAAATTGTCTGTTGTACATAACAAATCCAAATAGCAATAACAGGACAGAGGGAGAATTATTTTCCTTCTGTGAAGACTGGAGCAGTACCAAGACTGCCCACAACCAGAAGGAGCAGTGAATAGCACAAGTCCAGAAGGATGTCCTCGACCACAAAGAGTTATCAAGAAACCTCAGGAGGTTGATGAGGGATAACTGGCAGGATGAAAGCTAATGCTAATTGGAGATCTCAGTGATCCATTGGAGGGAGCAGAATTGTATATATTTTTTGATTTTTATGCTCCCTCGTTTCTAAGAAATGTTTAAATCTTTTTGTGCAATGTATTAATCCTTTTCTTTCAGAGTCAGACACACAAAATAGACATATTGAGCTAATTATACGATAAGTATAGTACAATAAACAAAAAAGCTGATAAATGGGACGATGTTCTCTTTGTATAGAGAAACGTACCTAGACTGGATGTCAATTTATAATAACTGATAAATGTGTGTGAAAGTGAATAACGAGGGTGATGAAAGAATCTGGTACTGTACAGAAATGAACTCCCAGATAGCAAAAAATTAGTGAATCAACGTTGAAATAGGGTTAGGCAGAAATATTGAATCTATGTTGAAGCCTGACATCGAAATTATACAAATCGTTGTCTATGACTTACATGTTGAATCAACGTTAGGTGTCAACCATAACTGATACTATATCAATGTTGATTCAACCATCATCTAAATGGTAATCTACATGCACATTTTAGTTGATTTTATATTGAATCAATGTTAGACATCAATGTTTATTCAACCATAATCTAAATGGTACTCTACTTGTACATTTGTAACTTGTACATCTACTTGTAACTTGTAAAGTTAAGGAATCAATACTGATTAATGTACATTTTACATTAAAATATTGCTGCTGATATGTATACATCATAACATTACATGTTTTTTTCCTGCTGTTAAACACACTATTGTTAAATAAATAATAATAAAATTCGTATATGACCATATTTCCAAAAATGTGTGAACAAAAATGACAACATGGCTTTAATATGAAAATAAATTTTTTTCTAGGGTCTCATCATACTTCCAGTGACCATACCTTTTACACACAAAAAAAATAACAGACCTTATAACAGGCTTTTGATTGAGACAAGATTGCGTTGTCTCAATCATTTTAACTATAAATTTATGAGCTCAAAGTATGAGCTCACTGACTGAAATGTCCAACAAAAAGCATCAATTGTCAAATAATATTGATCACATTAATGTTTTTGAGGAAATTAGAAAGGGAACAACAACTTAACCCTTGTGTCTGATCAGATTCGTATTTGTTTGATAACTTTGCAGTGATTATGTTTGTAGCCAACATAATATGTGGCATAATCTTTTAATTATCTTGTATTTTTTTTTTACTCTTCATAAATTGTTTATTCAACTTCAGCCCGATCATAACCACCACATATTGTTTTTTTTGTCATATTTAACAACTCTTTTCAGAAAAGTGGGAGTATTTCATTACAAAAATAATATAAAAAATGGTTATGATCAGGGCTGAAGTTGAATAAAATATTTATGGAAAAGAAAGTGGGAAATTATTTCAACATAATCTTTTTATGGAGTTTTTCAATTTAGTCCCCTAATAAGAGTATAATACTTTAGTTTTCAGACACAAGGGTTAAATAACAATGGCAGAGGATTTGAATTTAAACACAGTGGAGCTTAGATGATCTACAGTTGTCCACGACTTATCCCCCAAGGCATCTGCTATATAATAATCTTCAGATTTACTTAAGTGTTATTAGTAGGTTACAGCAGTAAGCATTAGTTTGCTCAGTCAATTATGGCCAATTCGTTTTATATTGTTTAATACAGTTAAATAAATAGATAAATGAAAAGCAATTTTTTTTGGATTTCTTTATTTAATTAAAATGTTCACAACAACATGGATGCATGTACTCTGCCAGCATGTTTAATATCCATAATACTAAATGTTTGACTAAGATTTCTATGAAACTTTATATAAAAAAAAAAAAAGAAATGATTTTTATTTTTTTTTATAATTTTTTCTAAAAACTCATAAAATATATTGGGTCACACCTAAATCGGCAGGGTCGGTCGGCAACCTGAAACCAACTATTAATTTTGTTAGG
The DNA here is from genome assembly GCF_963971535.1 of Notolepis coatsorum. Lineage (NCBI taxonomy): Eukaryota > Metazoa > Chordata > Actinopteri > Aulopiformes > Paralepididae > Notolepis > Notolepis coatsorum. The sequence goes on along the minus strand of NC_140169.1, from coordinate 39,038,954 downwards.
CCTGGGCAGCTCCCAGGTGTGAATGGAACTCTGTGAATGTGAAGCAGGGCGTAGCTGAAAAAGAGCATCCGTGCTCAGCGAACCTACCCTGGGTAAATAAAGGTTAAAATAAAAAATAAAAAAAATAAACACTGCAAGAACAGGCTGAAGCAGCAAGTCATTCAAGTAGATGCCGTCCATGGAAGAACAGTGTCCATGAGGGTAATTCCTTGTACTGTATGAACCAGGGAAACAGTGTGCTGGGGTACCCTAAGTTTGACTCTGGTTCGCTTGACAATTAAGTTTGGGTCACTTCGGTTCCAAGAACAGGCTGAAGCAGCAAGTCATTCAAGTAGATGCCGTCCATGGAAGAACAGTGTCCATGAGGGTAATTCCTTGTACTGTATGAACCAGGGAAACAGTGTGTGCTGGGGTACCCTAAGTTTGACTCTGGTTCGCTTGACTTAAGTTTGGGTCACTTCGGTTCCTTGAGATGCCTCCCTCCCGGTCTGGCGCATAACGAAGCCACTTCTTGACAGTTTCGCTGTAGTCCTGGTCGGTCAGCTTGGGGTCAAACTGTCGAGCAGCAGCTGATAGACACAAAAATAAAAAAGTGAGGAAGAGAGGTGAGATGATGTATGATGATAAGAGCACCCCTCACTTCACACGAGTGCGATTTTTTTTAATCACTCAATTACTCACTCTGTAGGTCTACAGTAACAAGCTACAGTCAGCATCCAGTTAGACTGGACAGGAAAGAGAAGCAATCGCCTAGCCTGACACCATCTAGGCAATACAATGTGTATCCATGCACCTCTAAAGCTCACCAATTACGTTGTCCATTTCTTATAGGTTGCACTTTCATCACTTTATTCCAACATAACACTTTTTTTTTAAGTTTTTGCAACAGCATAATTATATTCTGAATCACCAGCATCACCAGCATCACCACCTCACTACCTAAACTTAACCTATGAAGTAGTTTGCAGGGGAGGAAGCTCACCAAACATGCAGGCTTGTAGTGTGGTGTGCTTGAATGGCTTCTTGCTTTCTGAACAACGCTTGTCTTTCTTTCCAGCCCAGTTGAACCCACTGGCCAGGGCGTTGGTCATAGCAGTTTTCAACATCAGTCTGATCAGGTTCTCTGAATTGGTGCCTCCTACCAAAGCCAGGCGAGAAATCTAAATCAGAGAGAAGAAAATGAAGGCCCTGCGTTAGAAACAGCATAACATTTATTTTATGAACACAGAGCAACCAACTTGTTTATACACACACTTTATGCATGCACTGATATTCCAGCCCATGCCAGTCATTAGGTTTAACCACATTAACCCTCCTGTCCATATGTAAACGGTATATTTGAACAATTTCAAAACGTTTCATAAATAGCAGATATACAAGCTCTAACACGTTTTGAACTAGAAAGTGCTAAACACATTTTTCCCCTGAACAAGACCACACTGAAACGATCTACATTTGATAAATGAATGCAGTTCAATAAATTACCATCTTTTGACGGACTGATTGCTCCATCAGTAATGATTCTGCCTCATTGAAGTCTTGTTCACTGGCGATTGGCAGCTGGAAGGGGAGCATAGTGGTTGTGGTGGCCACCCCGTGTCCCCTGGTCCCACCAGATATGTTGCCCTCAGCCAACTCGGTCTTGATGAACTGCACATCTCTGGACAGATCCTTCACCATGACAAGTAATTCAGCAAGCATTGAATTCATCTTCTGGATGGTAAGGTCTTCAGAAGAAGAGTTAAAATCATTAAGTGAGAAATAAAAATAAGCAGCAAATCACACGAGGAATTACACCATGTCCAATAGACTTGCCTTTCATAAGCTGCCCGTCATCGCCGGCCATCTGTCTACGCTGTGAAACACCAGATGGGGTGTTGTGCCCTGAGCTGTATCCTGACATCGCTGTAGAAACAAAATCATAGTTATATATTTCACTATAGTTTGACTGCATTGGATCAAACTGGTGGTAGTTCCCTCTAAAATGGCATACCATTTTGTGCATGTTGTGAGAGACCAGGGGGACTGTTGTATTGCCCCGAGCTGCATCCCGACATCCCTGTAGAAACAAATTATATTTAAAAATACAAAATCTGACTTGTCAGTCAAACTAACATACATGTCATAATCACTAACACCGGTTCCTGACAGGCAGCAAGCGAGCGAACTGGAGACGAAATCGCACACGACACTGTCCTGATATGACGCAGCGCGTGTCCGAGTGTGTGTTACCTGGATTCTCGACCAATAAAAAGTGTTTAGGGGCGGGACTCGGCCGCGTAATCGCTCAACTAGAGACACAGCGAGCGAATATTTGAGGGGTGAACGACATCGCTGCTCAGTTCACTGTCGCTCGCGGCAGGTCAGGATAGTCTGATTGAAACGAATACATTTTAATCACTTTTTCTCGCTCGCTCGCGTCGCTCTATGTCAGGAAGGGGTGTAAGGAGTTGTATCCCTGTCTCTCAAAACACTGTTACTGAAAGAGTACAGTATCATACCACTACTTGCACTTTGTCGATCTTGCAGCTGCTGGACATGTGAGGCCTGCTGCTGGAGCTGGTGGTACTGTACAATATCAAATCCTGGCATCTCGGCTAAAACACAGTAGGAAATACACAAAGTTATTAGCAAATGACGCTATTGTAATCCCCCATGTGAGAAAATGTTTGATTTCCATTCAGCTGATTTCACGTGCACTGCCAAATACTACTTTAATAAAAATATCAAAGACAATGCGAGACAATACAGATATTTTAAACATGCCAGAATATTATGTTATGAGATTGCTTGATAACTCACCATTATGTTGAGTTAGCGATTGCCGGTAGTTGCTAGTAACCAGATCTACAAAGGGGAAATGTAAAATAAGTTGCGACTCAAACATGGTGGAAATTGTGCTCAATATAAAAGCATTATGTACAACTACACATTTTTATTGTGACATTGCTTGCAAGTTGTGAAGGCTTTGAATTTTTGTAGTGGGCTGGCATGCACATTGTAAACATGTATTCTGTTGCATGCATGATGCCAGCGACCTGCCAGCAAGCTCCTCACAAGAACACAGATATGGGTTCACTTACTGTTATTTGGATCAGGAGTCTGCAACGAATCTAAATAGCTGTAGATCATGCCACCATCCAAAGAATCTAAAAAAGGTAAGCCAGGGTGAGAATTGAAGATGCTACAAATCATGTTTAAACAGTCATCTAGTTGGCATTTTAACATTCATAGCAACATACCATTCATTGTAGGCTCTTGGCCTAGTGGCCACACAACTGGAGGCTTGCCGGATCTTAGCGCCTTACGAGACCGGCTCGATTTTGGAGTCTGTCCTACAACATATTTTAGTTGGCATGTTATTCACAATGTATATATTTTGGGCCAACTATAGAATAACTGCAAGAAATGCAGAAGTCCAATCAAATTAAAATGCTCAATTTGTCGGTACATGGTCAGATTTTAATTTGTATTTAATTTGTTTAACTGTAATAATAATAATAATTATTATTATTATTATTATTATTATTATTATTATTATTATTATTATTATTATTATTATTATTATTATTATTATTATTATTATTATTATTATTATTATTATTATTATTATTATTATTATTAACTGTAGCAGTGATCATTTCCAAAGTGCCTATATAAAATAAATGCATTGCATCAATACCTGGGAAACCCACATCAGGTGCTTTGGCAAAACGTTTTCTTTTGGCGTCGCCACTCGAGTGGTCATCAGAGTCCGAGTGCACATACTGCTGATTTGGCCTAAAAAAAAAGTATATATATACACACATGTAATAAATGTAGTTATGATACTACGTTTATTAGTCAAGGCTAAAGTCTGAATATATAGGCCCTCAGGCCACTGTGTGTTATCCTTTTAGCACTACTTGCAACTACAACAGCAGTGCCATTATTTACAACACCCTAGGGAGAGTTGTCCCTTTAACAAAGTGAACACTGTACCTGGATCTTCTTTTCTGGCGGAGATCTCCTTCGTCCTCAGATTCAATTTCAGAGGTTGGACACATAGTTGAGGTGTACTTGGTCTCTCGTTTTTTGGCCTCATCATGGGTCTCTGGAAAGAGCAGAGAGAAAATGACAATTAACATATCTGCAGTCCAGTGTTTAACGAAAAAATATATGTACCTCTTATCATATGTGCATCGTCACAATTTGCGTCCTCACTTTTTGTGTATGTGTTGCACGAAATACTCACCACACGTAGTAAGCTCACGTACATCCTTATAGGTGATCCATTTATCATCTGGTTGCAGTCCATCTCGAAGGGCTTTTGTGAGCTTTATGTGTTTAGGGGGCCATAACACAGTCTGGTCTTTAGCATTAAACCAGCTCTCTAGAACTACTGCTGTCCCACCATTTGGGAACTGTACAACTGACCACAGCACCACCTCACCATTCATCTTCAAAGGGCTGAAATGAGAATTTACGGTACTCATAATGATCTCTCCTTACAAGCCATTCCCATACCGTCCTACAAAGCCAAAGTGCACTACACACATTGCATTTTTGAAGCATTTAAAGGAAAACTCCAACATTTTGTGAAATTAGCTTATTTGACATCTTCCCTGGAGTTATAAGAAGATACATACCTTTTTCGTCTCTCTGCATGCATTGGGCTTAGGGAACGCCTGGACAGTTAGCCTAGCTTAACTTCATCACTGGAAGTGGGGCAGACATCTAACCTAGTTCACTACAGTCAGGAAATATACTCCAAATACAATCAAAATACAACTCCCAAACGTTCCCGTAAACATGTTGTGACCTGTGTATTTACCACGTCTCCCAGTCACACAAGTCACACAAGTCTCCCAGTCACACAAGTCACACAAGTCTCCAAGTCACACAAGTCTCCAAGTCACACAAGTCACACAAGTCACACAAGTCCAAGTCTCCAAGTCACACGAGTCACACAAGTCTCCAAGTCACACAAGTCACACAAGTCACACAAGCCCAAGTCTCCAAGTCACACGAGTCACACAAGTCTCCAAGTCACATGAGTCACACAAGTCTCCAAGTCACACAAGTCTCCAAGTCACACAAGTCACACAAGTCCAAGTCACACGAGTCACACAAGTCTCCAAGTCACACAAGTCTCCCAGTCACACAAGTCTCCAAGTCACATGAGTCACACAAGTCTCCAAGTCACACAAGTCTCCAAGTCACACAAGTCACACAAGTCCAAGTCTCCAAGTCACACAAGTCTCCAAGTCACACAAGTCACACAAGTCACACAAGTCCAAGTCACACGAGTCACACAAGTCTCCAAGTCACACGAGTCACACAAGTCTCCAAGTCACACAAGTCTCCCAGTCACACAAGTCTCCAAGTCACATGAGTCACACAAGTCTCCAAGTCACACAAGTCTCCAAGTCACACAAGTCACACAAGTCCAAGTCTCCAAGTCACACAAGTCTCCAAGTCACACAAGTCACACAAGTCCAAGTCACACGAGTCACACGAGTCACACAAGTCTCCAAGTCACACAAGTCACACAAGTCACACAAGTCCAAGTCTCCAAGTCACACGAGTCACACAAGTCTCCAAGTCACACAAGTCACACAAGTCACACAAGTCCAAGTCACACAAGTCACACAAGTCACACAAGTCTCCAAGTCACACAAGTCACACAAGTCTCCAAGTCACACAAGTCTCCCAGTCACACGAGACTCATGTGACTGGGAGACTCGTGTGACTTGTGTGACTGGGAGACGGGGTAAACACACAGGTCACAACATGTTTACAGGAACGTTTGGGAGTTGTATTTGGAGTATATTTCCTGACTGTAGTGAACTAGGCTAGATGTCTGCCCCACTTCCAGTGATGAAGTTAAGCTAGGCTAACGGTCCAGGCGTTCCCTAAGCCCAAAGCATGCAGAGAGACGAAAAAGGTATGCATCTTCTTGTCCAACTCCAGGGAAGATGTTAAATAAGCTAATTTCACAAAATGTTGGAGTTTTCCTTTAAGCGTTTCAATTGGCCAGCCAAACATGTTATCTGTGTACATGTAATATTGTACTAATTGTGTATTTATTAATGAGGTAAGTTATGCCCCGAAATCCGACGTTAGAGTCAGTGTGTCAATATAGTTACTGCACTTTAGCTTTGTAGGGCAGTATGGTTATGCTGTTAAATGAAGTAGTGGTATTGCAATGGCACCATCTCCGTCTGGAGAGAGAAGACATTTGCGCTTGATATAGCGAAGTTTACCTATCCCTATATCTTCTTGCAAGCCACTGACCTTGTATGTACCAATGTATGATGATTCACAGGGATACATGTAGTATGGCTGTTTGTGTCTGTACTTTCTGTAAATTATATATACCTCTTCCTCTGATTTAAGAATATTCTCTACTAATGCAAATCCATCTCCAACCTCAATACAATTGTCTCCTTTCTTTGTGGACAAAGTAAACCGATGAGTGGAGACCTTCCTGTACTGTTGTGAAGAAGTAAACTGTGGGGGGACAGGCCCATCAGTGTGAATATTACGCAAAATTGGATCATCTGTGGGACATGGGGATCCAACATGTGGAATTTCAGACAACCTTTTCACTACCTGTTGTAGAGGCTGATGTGGCTTGCATAGAAGATGCTTAATTTGTCCAAGATAGTTCTCAAAAGGGAATCCTGAGATATTATCTAGTGTGCCAAACTTCCTGTATTCCTCAGCCAAATGAATAAGCTGGTGTACATTGTACACAATTTCACCTCTTCCATACACTGTCCCAAAGTGTTCAACAAAAGAAACCATCAACTTGTGCGCAAAGGCCAACATTTCCTCAGAAATACTAGGGGACAGCAACAAGTACATTCCAACAGAAAACAACATGAAGTTGTCATACAGCTCACTGGGGAGGGAATCCTTCAAAACAACAGGACCCCAATACAACATGAAGGATCGCAACTCAGTAGCTTTCCAGCGATCTAACTCTGACAGTTCCCTTGGTTTACGGTTAAATTCACAAGGCATGTAGGGACGTAGCTTTAGCAGTTTACCTGAAATGGCTTGTACAGTTTTGGAAGGGACCCTTGTTGCCAAATTCTTCCCCTTTAACCATATATTAAGCAGTTTCCTTGTAACTCCGAGACAACAGAGATGCATGTAATCAGTTGGAAACATAGAAACCATCTTAACTAAACCTGTTAAAGGGCTCGTCCCATTGTGATGTGCCTCATCAACCATGTCTGAGAAACTGGAGTCTGTCCTAAGTCTGACCTTTGTTTCAGGATATGTCATTTTATTTCTCCATACACCCTCCTGAAAACACTTGTCACAACCAGAATAGCCATTAAATGCCTTGGTCTGCTTAATATAAGCTCTAGCCGGGGCATCACAAATGAAAGAAGAAATCTGTACATCAAATTGCTTGTCATTATAAATAATGCCATTAGACAGTACATTCTGAAGATCTTTGACAAACTGCTCTAGGTACTCAAAAACACTATTTGGCTTGCTTAGACCACAAAAAATGCCAACAACAAATGGGGACTTTGTGTAGTCACATTTGAGACTTCCAAGTATGGGCCAAAACTGAAGTTCAGAACTTTTGAATAAAGGTAAACCATCTATATTAAACTGTAAATTAAGAGTTGTCAGAGTTGCCGGTAAAATCAAACATGCCAACCGTGAAAGCACCCCTTTGACTAAACCAAAATGATAGTATTCTCCCCCTTCAATCTTAGTGGTAGGCACATGTTTTTGTGTTCCTAGCAATGTTCTTCCATCTTTAGGAAGGGTGGGGTGAAACATCTTCAAAATGGACAGCAAAGATGATAGTGCAACCAGAGAGACTGAATAGGATGTTGCCCAATATTTTAAACTTGTCATGAGGAAATCTTCATTATGCTCATCACTGTCAAAGACATGTTCAGGTTCAATTTCGTCATCCCCAGCTATACTTTCAAAATGTGCATTTGACTCACCTGGTGAGTCAATATTTTCACTTTGATCACTGATAGTTAGTGGTCTGTTTAGTGGCAAGTCTGAAGTTGATAAATCTAGTGGCAAGTCTGATCTAGTTGTTAAATCTAGTGGCAAGTCTGTCTTTGGTAAATCTAGCAGGCACTCAGTAGAGGCTGTGACAGGATCTGTGTTCTCTAAAGAGTGATGGTTTGTCCTTGAATTAGCAGCAACAATTAACTTATAATCAGTGAGGATAGCCTGCTCTGTCTCTCTCACTAATTTGTTGACTCTACGTCTTTTAGCCCGAGAATAAGATGACATAGTGATGAGGTGCTGTAGTCAATGTAATGGTACATACATTGTGCTATTTACTTGGCTAGAACAGGTCTTTGCTTCAATTGCTGCAACGTGCGGCTTCTTGAAACTGGTACGTGATTCTGGAAAAAGAAAGAAAAAAGGGGGGAGGGTCCTGATTAATGTGCTGCATTGCAATGTGCAGGGTGAAACGCTTGCATAATTCTACATTTTGATCAATATCAAGAGAGTCCATTATTATATTATTGTTATATTGTTCATTAGAAAATACCATGCATATAACCAAACGTCTAACTATATAGTCAATGTAATGGTACATAAATTGTGGTATTTACTTGGCTAGAACAATTAAGTCTTTGCTTCAATTGCTGCAACATGCGGCTTCTTGAAACTGGTACGTGATTCTGGAAAAAGAAAGAAAAAAGGGGGGAGGGTCCTGATTAATGTGCTGCATTGCAATGTGCAGGGTGAAACGCTTGCATAATTCTACATTTTGATCAATATCAAGAGAGTTCATTATTATATTATTGTTATATTGTTCATTAGAAAATACCATGCATATAACCAAATGTCTAACTATATACTATCTGTATGTCATGCATGTCCCTCCCTATGCCATAAATGTCATCATGTGTATGTCATAAATGTCACTATGAATTGAAAATGGGGGACCCTGATGTAAACGAGACAAAAACGTCTTTCTCTGGTCTGCATCCCCTTAACAATTGTGTGTATTGAGCCATATTGTATTGTACCCCTTCTGCAATCTGTTAAATAAAGTTTTCATTCATTCATTCAACATTAGCAGGACCAGTGGCACGCCAAACAGCCTGCAAACTACCTGGCGTTCTATCGCCATGCTCTAAGACAGGGGTCGGGAACCTATGGCTCGCGAGCCATATATGGCTCTTCTGGTGACAGCATATGGCCCCCAGAAATTTTTTAGTAAAATTTTTTTTTTTTTTTTTTTTTTTTAATACTTGTGATATTTCTTAATAATACTGTGTCATTTTAAAGTAAACAGAAATTAGTTTTGAAGATACAGCTAATAGTATCTGTAGCTGAAGATATAGCGAGCAGAGCTGGCGAGGGAACACAAGTGGACAGAAATTAAAAATCTTCAACCTGAAGACCAGCTGATTCTTAAAACTTGGAACGAGCTTCCTGTGACATACCACACAATGCAGCGTGAGTATTGCCGTATTGACCATGTTTGGCTCTACATATGCATGTGGGCAGTCATTCTCGCATATGAGGAACATTAAGACCAACCTACGCTCATGTTTAACTAATGGAGCCTCAACGCCTGCATGAAGCTCAATCTCACCACGTATGAACCAGATTACAAGGCCATCAGCAAAACCATGCAGCACCAGAAGTCGCATTAAAAGTAAGACATATTTAATTTATTATACGTTAAAAATACTATATGGCTCTCAATGAAATATATTTAGAAATATTTGGCTTTTATGGCTCTCCCAGTCAAAAAGGTTCCTGACCCCTGCTCTAAGACAAACTCTAACCTTAACCAACTTAGAAAGAGTGCCTAAGCTTAAAGGGGAGATGAAGCATATAGCGATATAAACATAGTCATAGCATCAAATTAGTATTTAGATAAGCCACAGAAAAAAATCACGTTATAAAAATAAGCAGTTTCTAAGAAAAAACGATTTGTTATGTGAAGCGCTTTATCAACATGGGCGCCGCCATTTTGTTTGGTGACATCACCGTCGCGGTGCATTTAGCTAGCTGGCTACCTAGCCGCAGCCGGGATTCAAAGCCAACTAGCCGGCTAACCCAGCTCGCTAAATACTGCATGTAGCTAGCAGAACTGTAAAATTAGTTTGAACAGCCAGGAGCAATACAAAAAGAAACACGCGGTCCCGTTGTCTGGTAGGCAACGTTGCATTTACGGATCCACGTGTTTACTAGGCCAGCTAGCGCGTGCTTCCTTGACTACTTCCTGTTCACCCAATAAGCATGCTTTCGATTGGCTGAGTCGCACAACGTCATTCAGTACCAACGTACGCAATTGGAGTACGCAATTTCTGTTCGTTTGGCGCTAGAATAATTACATCGAAATAATAAATAACTGGTCTTAAACAACCGTACGATTCCACTTGCACACTCTCCAGAGTTATATTAAGCACACGCTAACGAATATTCATGAATATTTATCTTAGTTGACGTATATATATATTTACCAACCAAACTGCAGCATAAGCACATGCACAACGCCGTCAAGAGTACACCGGTCACACTCACAATAACGTTATTTTTCACAGAACACAGTTAAGATAAAAGTAATATAGCCAAAACTTACTGTAAAGCACTCAGTAGAATCAAATCCGGGGGATCCAGACGTTGCTGTTCTGTTGCCAGTTCAATTGAGAGAGTGCTGCATTAGATAGTGGAAGCTAGGATATGTGGCTGGGACGTACCATATCTGTTTAAATTGGGGGGGGAATTCGGATCGGTCCAACTTAATGACGACAAACAGCATACGTTGAACAGCATACGTTGATTCAACATTTATTAGATATTGGCATTTCAATCATTAAAATGCAACCACAAAACAATATTGATTCAATGACATGTTTTCAACATTGGTCAATTGCTTCATCGGTTAATGGGTGATTCACCATCAATCGTCGACCTTAACCAAAAATCAAGCATTTTGACCATAAATCAACATTGAATTAACACCTTTTGCTATCTGGGCTGTGTTTTAGAAATTCTTTAAGTTTTTTGTTTTTTTGGGGAGTTTTGCTAAAGGTTAGAAAGTTATGGTATCTGTACGGTGTACGACCAGTTTGATTGAGAAGTTAATAGCAGGTATACGTGGGTATATAAACCCACGACGGGGGAATGTGGTAGAATTCTCGGATCGAACTTGTTATGAAATAAGGGTGGGAAAATATGATGAAGTCTGCATTTTCCCAAGATAAGTCAACAGGCTACTGGACGAAGCTGATGATTGTAAGGCCAGTGCACGACACCTTAAGATAGCTGTATTTCCCCCAAATAGTTACATTTGTTAGTGACATACTGCTGTGAGGCCCAGTGTCCTCTGAAAATAACAGGTCTCAGTTAAGACACCGTATTTAAATATAGTCAGTAAGTCTGGCTTTCCTGAAATAGAAGGATTACCGCCTTCAGGCTGGCTTGATCTCCAGGTAAACAATAAAAAACAGTAGGCTAACTATCTTCCCCCAACTACACATCCCAAGGGGACCATCTGCTCCGTTGCTTCAAAGAGCGACTGGTGACTGATAAGGCCAACTATAAAAACAGACAAAATGCTCTGAGAACAGCCTCCAGACTAGGAGGTTTAGAAACACCCAGGTGCTATTTACACAGCCGATGGAAGCACAATAAAATAGTGTAACAGTTGAAGACAGTTGGTTCCACCAAGAGTCCATAGATAACATCTCCCTGAACGAATTTACATACAAGTGTCACAAAGCAGCTGGAACAAAGCCCTAGGCTGCAGACATCCTGTGGGCACTGTAGAGAGACCAAATGTTTCAGGAGACACTAAGTTCATTACTCCAGTAATTAAAGTACTTTTATATCGTTAAAGAAACTCCAAATTAAACTGCAAATATTACAGTTATGTTGTGCTAATGATGTTGGACGTAATGATATGAAACATGCGTTGTTTATACCCACAGTGAGCACCAAAGTTGCCATAAAATGCTTTCTGAACCAATTTGGAAAATACCCATAATACTGAAAACTAGCTGCATATAAGGGACAATGATTAAAATGCAATAGGAGTGTCTTAAAACCAAAGAGAAGATCTTATACTCAAATAATAGGTTAACATAGGTATTAAAATACGGCAAAAGAACTACACTATTTAAGTAAATAAAGTTAAAGAGTAATTTAGTTGGTAAAATTAGATGTTGTATACTTTGAATGCAAAAACTCCAAAAGTATTATTTAGTCCTTAAAAATAGAGGACTGCCTCTTTCTGACCAGATGGCCGCTGACTCTAAAATCTAAAATGGCCGCTCTAGGGTTTCAACCAATCAGGAAGGGGAGCTCCGCCCCCTGACGAATCGGGTTGTCGTTCTCACAGGGGCGGGATTTAAGGTTTAAAATAGAATGCAACATACACAGAGGGAGGAAGCTTCTGGAAAGATTCTACCCACAGGAAGACGGCAAACACGCTACACACACACAGAGACGCTTTTTTGACCCACCCCCACCGGAAGCAGACGGCGACGCGGCTTTGAGCTGAGAACGAGAACAGGCTCTCTTTGTTCTTAGGAAGAAGAGACGACCATCCGAGGAACCAGAAGACCATTCTTTAATTGTATTCTTTAGTCTGAAACAAATAGCTGATGGCATTGTATCGGGTATATTTGAATCAGTGCACACAAGTTCTTGTTATTTCACTTCTTGACTGCTGAAATAAAGGAGGATTTTTACAGTAGCTCAACTCTCTTCTCTTCATTTTATGCTTCTATTACCGCCGCCGTCCTACAAACCGTGATGGTTTTTATAAGTAAATAGCACTAACAGACAAGTGGTGCTCGCAAGCAAACATTACTCACCAAACCTGGAACCCACCGCTTCTCACAACAGTCGGTGCGTCCTACAGTCCAGCTGTGTCGCTGGAGGGTTTTACCCCATCCAACCGCAGCAAGGAGGACTGCAGTTGGGAGGCATGTAAGCAGCGTGAACTCCCAATACGAAAAAACCGGTGGAGGTGTAGAATGATCATCATCTTCCAGACACTCCAGTACAAAGACAATATCGCCGTATTTTCTCGAAATAGTGAGAGAGAAAATAAAGATATGATGTCAACGTATCCCTTGTTTTCCAACTTTCTCCTACTAACAACCTCGTCAAGTGGGGATCTACCGAAGGCACTTCCTTGTGGTGAAAGCGAAGAAGGAGGCGAGTATGTGGCCCCACCCCTGCTTATGTAGGTAAGCTGATAGGGGTGTGGTCAGACGAATGTTGGGATATAAAGGTACATTTGTGGAATCTTTATTCAGTGCGCGTGCACGAGCGAGGTACAGTGCAGTAGTGATGCAGAGCGGAGCCATTACGATACAGAACTACAACCTGTTTCATAGGTTAAACATATCTCTGCTATCAGGTGCCATAACCTGGTACCTGTAACACATACAGTGCCTCCATACATCCGAAATGAAAACATAATTATAATCATAGCTCAACTACCACTAATCAACATTCACATAAACGCACAGCATAAAAAAACAACACTTAACATTACTTATTTACAACACACATAACTAAAGTGCACCTAAACTCCACCACCACAATAGAAAGCTGCACAGTTAATGTTAGGTTAAGGTTAATGTTAGCTTAATGTTAGGTTAGGTTAATGTTAGTTTAAGGGGAGAATACGTGTGTGTGTATGTGTGTGTGTGCGGGTGTGTGTGCGTGCGTGTACTGTGTGTGTGTGCCTGTGTGTCTGTCTGTATGTGTGTGTGTGTGTGTGAGATTTTGCACTAATACACGTTATATATTGCATAGCTCCGCTCTGCGTCTACTGCAATACTCCATATCAGTATTAGCACTGAATACATTTTCACATGCACCTTTACATACCTCATCTGCCTGGCCACACCCCCATCCGCTCCTCTACATAAGCAGGGGTGTGGCCATACTAACAGCTCCTTCTTTAGTTTTCACCACGGCAAGTGCCTGCATGTACCACACTTTGAGATTGCTGAAATATTGAAGAAAGGAATAGGAGCTACGATGAAGGAGCTACGTTGACATTATATCTTTGTTTTCTCTCTCACTATTTTCGAGGAAATACAGCGATAATGTCTTCGTCACTGGGGTGTCTAGAAGATGATGATCATTCTGACCTCCACCGGCATTTTCGTATTAGGGGCTCGCGTCGCTGGCCTAATCCCCACCTGCATTCCTCCAAGCTGCAGCTGGACAGGTATTACCTCCGCTGCTGCAGTTGGACTTTGCTTGAGAGGCGCTCGGCTGTTGTGAGAGTTAGCTGCCTCTCCGGGTGAGTGATGGTTTTGATATGCAAGCGCCAGTTGTGTTTCTATGGGGGGAATGGCTACACGACTTACGAAAGCCGGCTCCAGGCTGGTACCCTTTTTGCTGCCTCTTAGCGGCGTGGAGAGGGTTCTGGTTTGACGCCCACGCTACATGATCTCCTCATCTGGAGCTCTATTTGCCTGGGACCGTGTCCGAATCTGCGGTTCAAACCCCCGGATCTCTGGACAAACGGATACTCTCTGTCACCGTGCAAGGCCCCACCTTTCAAGATGAAAGTTACCCAGCGCGAGGGAAGTGGGTTTGGTGTTTCGTTATAAGAATTTCTACACACTTTAGTCAGCTGCAGCCCATGAGGGAATTGTGCCGGCACCGCTGTGTCTGTTAATCACCGTTCTGAAGACTGTGTTGACTTCTTTCCTCTTCTCTCTTCGGATGAGGAGAGGGACAGACGGCGGCTGTCTGAAGTGTTGGCCTATATTGTGTTCTCTCGTTGTACAGTTTCGGTGATAGCTGCTTGGATTGCGTTCTAGCTGGGTTGTGCTACCAGTTAGCCTGGAGTTAGCTGTTAGCTTATGCTACATCGTTGAACATTAGTCGTGAGAATAGCAGGCCATAACACTCTGACTACCACATCATCTTTGACAGAGGATGTAGTCGGCTGTTGGAGGGGGGCGTCTTAGCTTCTTTTGCCCCGCCAGCGAGGACCAGTGTTGCGGTCCTCTCAGCCTGCGTTCATCGGTGCAGGTAAGGGTCCTTTGGACACTTAACGCCTCTTCCTTCCTTCCCTTCTGAATGTTTTGTAATAATGATGTTTTTTCCAAAATGTATGTTGCTTCACTACATTTGGGGATGCGACATGTCTTGATCGCTAGTATAGCTTTCTCTCTACCTAGAAAACGGCGTTGTTTTTTACGTGAGTAAAAATGAACTGGTTTTGTTGTATGATGAGAAGTTGTGTGTTCATGTAACGTTAGGCAACGTAGTTGAGCTCACAACTGGCTGGGTTAATAACCCTGCAAAGCTATGCATAGTGGCATGTGATCGAGGGGTGAGTCCCTCTCTCAGCTTGTGATGACAATAAACAGGTGGCGTGTTCACATATTAACAGGGCTGTACCTGTTCAACCGAGTCGTATCATGGGTAAGGTGGTGAGGGGTGCTCCCCCCGGTTTTCCCCTGGGCCCCTCCCCTCCCCTCAAACATGATTTTGTTTACAATATATTGTTTCGCTATGTTTGTGGGGATACGGTGTAACCCCTCAGCTTCTGCTGGGGTT
The DNA here is from genome assembly GCF_963971535.1 of Notolepis coatsorum. Taxonomy (NCBI): domain Eukaryota; kingdom Metazoa; phylum Chordata; class Actinopteri; order Aulopiformes; family Paralepididae; genus Notolepis; species Notolepis coatsorum. The sequence continues at coordinate 39,023,417 of NC_140169.1, read as the reverse complement.
GTGCTCCTGCTTAGAGAAGCAATTTTTTTCTAGAAAATATTGTTTGGTCGCTGTCATGTGGACTTAGCAAGGCCTGTGGCCAGTACTTAATCGAGGACTTGTGTCTTCTCTCGTTATGAAAAACGGCGTTCCTCTTACGGTAGTGAGAGTGTACTTTTGCCTTTTTTGTTGTGATGAAGGGTTGTGTGTCGTTAAAGTCCACAACTGGGTTAGGTGTTGGCCTACAGAAGTCACATGTGTAAGCTCTTGTACCAGGGCCCTTAAAGGGGCCCTCTCTTGGTCTGTGTTTTTCTTCCTTTAGGAAAGGTGTAAAAATTCAGATCGCAGGTTCGCACATGAGTCTATGTGAAGCTGTTAACGCTTCATGTAGCACGCTATGACTGGTGTCATGGCTCTGCTTTGTCATTGCATCGTATCAGGGGTGAGGGGTCATGAGGGGGTGTACTGGTAAAACCTTCCTCCCCTTTTTCTGATTGGTCAGGGGTCAAAACCTCCTGTCCTTCGGGCTTCCTGTCACGTTGCTGGATCAGCGCGTCACAGGGTAGGGAGGGGGGGGTAGTTTCCTGGTCCCACGCCATATTGGGCGGTGGGCCACGGAATTCCCCCGCCATAGAGTACGTCACTGGGCGTGTTTCTATTGGTTGTGAGACTTCCGTGAGTTATTCAGGCTCCATGTTGTGGACCTCTGTTACAGGGAGTTTCAGAGCCTCCTCCTCAGGGAGTTTCAGAGCCTCCTGTGAGTTCAGACCCTCCCTCTCAGTGAGGGAGCCTCCTCAGAGTTTCAGAGCCTCCTCCTCAGATTGTCAAGGTGAGTAGAACTTAAAAAGAAGTTCTGCTCTGTTGTATGTGTATTGAGCTTGGTGGGTGATGCAACGCAGTAGAGACGATTTGTTCTTCTGCTCTGCTCCCTACTAGTAGTTTGTATATTGGGTCAGAGCCTCCTCCTCAGGGAGTTTTAGAGCCTCCTCTGTGAGTTCAGAGCCTCCCTCTCAGTGAGGTAGCCTCCTCAGAGTTTCAGAGCCTCCTCCTCGGAGAGTCCTAGTCCAATTGTTACATAGCTCAATGTTGCAATATGTCTTTAAAATTTATTGCTCACGTGGGAAGTCTCTCTGGGGGTTCCCCGTCCCCTCCTTTATGGAGCAGGTTGATGGGGTATTGTTTAGGGAGTTCCCTGACTCCTCGCCTGTAATGGTCTGTTGAGTCATGGGTTTCCCCCCATCATAGGGTACGTCGCTCCCCGTCCCCTCTTTTATGGAGCATGGTTGACGGGGTGTTGGTTTCCCTCAGCCGCGTCGTATGGGACCCATGTCCGTATTTTTTTCTGTGAAAAAAGCTGCTTCTTGTCGTTCTCCCAGGCGGCTTGGAGGAACATATCTGGGTTCTTGTTAGAATGTCCATTGATATGTTTTGGGTCTCGACGTGTACATAGTGCTGGCCCTGGGTGTTTCTGATAGGAACCACGCATGGGCTTGCGCGCCTTGGTTGCTCATCATTGAAACGGCGTTTTTATGGGGCAACTGGGATGGATTTTGTCTCTTCCGAGCGCCAGTGTACTAGGCTTGTCTCGACGAATTCTCGTTCATATCTGGGGGATGTTAACAGAATAGATCAAAGCATTGGTAGAGGGGTCTCACGCCCTTGGGGTGGGCCACCGGGCGCGGTACGAAAGGGACCGTCTGGGTGGCGCCCTCTATAATGTTTTGGATCGACACGCGTACCTACCCCCCTCCTGGGACTGGGGATGGCGGCGTGATTAGGGCACAGGACTGATTCTGGTCGCGCCGGACCAGGTCAGTTAACCTGTTGTCCGCCGGGGCGCAGATCTGCTGTTCTGGTACCCTGAGGGACTTGTGCTTTTTTCGGGGGGAAAAATGGCGGGTCGGCCCGGGCGTTGCAGGGTATGACATTATGGAGATGTTCGTGGTTGTGTTACTACGTGTTACCCCTCACTGTTGCTTGGTCCATGTTGTGTTGTACCTTGCGCTGTGCTGAGGGAGCCTGGTCCTTCTCCATTCTTTTTCGCTCCTCTCTTCTCCTTCTTAGGCATGGCTGGGAGGGGGCTGTTGAGGTGGTTCTTGTAGAACTCCTCTGGCATCCCTGTGTACGTCCCGGTCCGCCGGGCCCGGGTTCGAAATATTTTCGTCGACCCGTTGGCCTGGGTTAACCCCTTTTTGAAAACTGAAACACTTGTACTGCGGTATAGCCAGTGTATGCCCGCAGTTGTGTTTTGGAGTTTTTTCTTGGGGGGTTATAGGAACAACCGCCTCATGTTAGAACCAAGGGGGTGGTTGGTTCCCTGGTGTGTTGGTAGCAGAGTCAACTCTCGGGGTAGGCCGGGTTTGGCCCCATCTACCTGTGAGTGTGCCCCCGCACCTTTCATGACGTCATGTCAGCCTTCTCTGCCTCTGCCCCTCTTTTTTTGTGGAGGCTGCGACATGGTGCACAACATGCCAGCATACGCCCCTTCCACCCCTTTGGCGCCTGTCTAGTCCGCAGTGCTCCAGGCTCAGGTCGAGTGGCCTGTTGCCTGGATTGAGGGATCGACCTCTTTTGGGGGTCGTCTCCCCGGTGCGCTGCCTGCTCCCGCTGTGGGTGTAGCCTCTTGAGTGCTTCGGGGCGGCGTGCTGTAGGGGGGAAGGGCCTGCTCTTGGATGGGCCCTGTCCAAATACGCTGGCGATGTGGGGGGTGGTGTCACTAGTGACCGCCTGGTGGGGTCTCGATGCTGTGGCGTCGTTGGCCTCTCCAGGCCCCCTTTTTCGGGGGGGTCCAGTCCCTTCCTGGGTCTGGGTCCTCCTTTGTGCTCCGCTGCTACGGCCTTGCCACGGGGTTGGGCTTTTGCTCTTGACCCCATGATATTAGGGGTTGTAACAGGGGTTTTGTTCCTTCCGTTCGTTCCCTAGTGGCATGTGGGTTGCGCGTTTGTGTAGTCGTGGGTAAGTCCCACGGTCTGCTCACCCTGTGCGTTTGAGTTGCTAAACTCCTCAGTCGGATCCGATACCCTCCCGTCCTCCGCTAGGGGGGTCCGGGGGCTCGGGCCACCCCGGTTCTGATGGTTGTGGGGGGCCTCAGCGGGTACATTTGTCGAGCTTCCACTCTGCTCAGCTCCTGTATTGCAGTAGACGCAGAGCGGAGCTATGCGATATATAACGGTACATATATGAGGTATGTAAAGGTGCATGTGAAAATGTATTCAGTGCTAATACTGATATGGAAGAGTATTGCAGTAGACGCAGAGCGTCACTATGCTCATATAACTATGGTTATATACCAGTGGAGGTTATTCCATGATAACACGTGAAACACAAATTCACTCATAATTCATAATTATTATTAACACTTTAATCGCCGGGAACGCCGTAACTCGTCTTTGCTTCCCATGCTCATTCTGCCGAAGACGCCGTAACACGTCTTTGATATCAATATTTCAAAAATCTGTGATCGAAATCATATTTCTCCTCCGGGGACCTGATATATACTGCTGATCTCCACTCAACTCTCTAACGGTTCAAGAGCGCCATCTGGTGGCCGATCTGCAGATCGGCCAACAGGAAGTGACGCGCCAAACAGGAAGTGCTCATCCATATTTCGTCCGGGCACTCGCGATCGTTAGCCGGACTCCATCTCGACACACTGGATAATCAATCGCTCGCCCTAACTCAATAAACAATGTTATTTGGACGTATATAGTATTATACAACCTGGAAATGGTTCATCTAGATCAACATCCCATAATCGAAAACTGTCTACTCCAAGCTGATCGTCCAACGGCGCGAGGAAGATACGGTAAGATCCAGCGTTATTTTCTAACGTGTTCCATATAAACTGCTCTGATGATCATATGACCCACACTAGGTGAATGATATAACGTTGCCCACGGAATTATAAACGACCCCCCGCCTATCCGGTCATCATCAGATCATACGTAGTAACTTCTAGAAGTACCTCCAGTTGAAATTTTTTATCTGGCACCGATCGCTACCAAACTGTATTTGATCATCAATATAATGCATTTGGGGCTATAAATCAAGTTCTGGAGAAAGCTGCAGAAAACGATAAAAACATACTTATACTTTAGACCATATTTTAGTATGCATAATGTGAATGAAAAAGTATAACGTTGCTACACCCTGAACAATGGATATAGGACATTGAATGGGCCATAATAATGTCAATTTAGCAATAGAATTTAAAAAGTTATAGCCCTGCAAAGAAGGGGAACTTCTCCATAGACAAATAGAGCTGGCTAGGGGTGGTAAATTATGAATTTAACCATGGCGATCAAAGTGTTAATTTACATACATATATATATATTTTCTTTTTTTTATTCTTTTTTTTGTATTATTATTAATATTTTTTTTTATTTATTAGAAATGTTTTCCCCTGTAAAAAAAATGCCAGTGCATATTTTTTTTCTTCAAAAATGGCCAAAAGTGACAGCTCTGAGCTCTCTGATCAGGCCTGCAGTCAGTAATGGCTAGCTGTCAATCACTCAAGTGCAACTTTCCCTGCACGGGTTGATCTTTTTATTCTATTATCCAATCAAAATAGGCTATTTGAGTCATCTAAGCCCTGCCTGTGCAACTTTGCGTACGCTACTCACAAACTCGGGTTGAATGATTGACAGCCCTCGACGGTCTGAGACTCAATCAGAGAGGAGCTGCGAGACATGGCATAGACCACTGCACTTCCACGTTACATGGAGCTCGTGAGGAGGAGGGGGGCGGGGGAACAAATGCGCTGCCTTCCCCCCCGAACCTCCCATGAGCTCAAAATACCGGAAGTGGTGCGGTTTACACTTTCCATGGGATAAAAGAACGTGTCTCGACTCAAGTCGGACTTGTCACGATGGAGAAGCTGCAATATTCAATGGAAGATGAGATCGGTCACTGCTTTGGCTGTTGTGTGGTGAGTGCATTTAAAATATATATATATATTTTACAGTGATTATGATTTCATTGGCCCGCTGTGGCCTTGCGTGTGTAATACACCAACACGGTTCCCGCGGGGTGCGGGCACCGGGTAGCCCCCAAGAACCACATGAGTCGTGGCAAGCCTTGCTTACGTTTCTAATCAAATATTAATATCGCCGCGGGGAGGGGGGGGGGGGGGGGGGCATAATCCCACGGGACAATGGGATTGACCGATATGTTTACCAATATTCCAATGTACAGTTTTGCTGTACCATTGACTCAGAATGGTCTGTTTATTGAAATCGTCACAGCAGTATAGTTTGTTTATACTTCAGAAGTATGATATTTAAACATGGTCCCCAAAATGAATGGAAGCGAATGAGGAGCCTGACACCTGGGAGGAATGGGGGTGTTGCAGCGTTGGGGATGTTTAAAAAATATAATTTAATATATAATATAATATAATAATTTTGTGCTTCACCATAACACATAACACATATATACATAACACACACACACACACACACACACACACACATACACACACACACACACACACACACACACACACACACACACACACACACACACACACACACACACACACACACACACACACACACACACACGTTAAGCATTGACATCTGTTCGATTTCAGAATGTTTATAGGTCTTATTATTACTACATATCTTTGCACAAAGGTTAATTTACTAGTGCTGTATCTCTGCGTGTGTTTGTGTGTGTATCTCTGTGTGTGTTTGTGTGTGTATCTCTGTGTTTGTTTGTGTGTGTATCACTGTGTGTGTGTGTGTGTGTGTGTGTGTGTGTGTGTGTGTGTGTGTGTGTGTGTGTGTGTGTGTGTGTGTGTGTGTGTGTGTGTGTGTGTGTGTGTGTGTGTGTGTGTGTGTGTGTGTGTGTGTGGGGACAGCATCCCTCCCAGGCCCAGCTGCACAGCATGTCGTTGTGTCCTTGAATGAGACACTTAACCCCTAACTTCTCCCGATGGGCAGGTTGGCTCCTTGCACAGTTGCCTCCGCCGGTGGTGAGGGAAGCTCTATATACTGTAGGTTCAGTTCATTAGTCTCCCTGTCTTCGGCTGTCTCGGAATGATGACCAGAGTGTAGAACGTTCCGGGAGGACGCACTAGAGCCGCTATCAGTTCTAACTTTAATCTTATAAAATGTTCAGTTGTTATCACTATCAGCTCTATATTTAATTTTTCAAAATGTTCACTTGCTATCGCATGCACCCAACTGTTCGCCTGTTTTTAATGCAACATGCAACACTAATATTACCGACATCTAAGAAGGGAGATCCCCCCTTGAATTAGCCCTTCTAAGGTTTCTCTCCTCCACATTGCCTGTGGTGCATTTTTTCCTATTGTTAGGTTTTAATGAGTTTTTCCTTACCTTTGCGTGGGGTATGTCTGGGAGTGTTGCATGCATTTATTATTTATTTTGAGTTTATTATAATTTTTTAGACCTTATGGTATTCTTGTTTTTTCTTGACTTACTGTGTTTTTTCTTCTTGACTTGTTTAAAGAAGACGTGTCTCTGTTAAGCACTTTGAGTTGCACTCCGTGTATGAAAGGTGCTATATAAATGAAGATTACTATTATTATTATTATTATTAGCCATGCAGGCTACTCAGGGCCAAATCCCACTCGAAAACCATTGTTACATTATCCTTGTTGAAAGAAAGTATTAGCTATGGTTAGAAGGTGGTTGTTCTATATGTTTGTATATTTGTTATTGTTCTATATTAGAAGATTTGGCATACATATTTGTTTGTATGTTTTATTGGAGTTTTATTGATATTTGTTTTGTTTTTATGTTGTTTTATTGATTATTCTTGTTTAATTTTTATATGTTTGTATCCAGACCCCAGGAAGAATAGTCTCTGCTGAGGCAGTGACTAATGGGGATCTGAAATAAAGAAAAAAGAAAAAAAAGGTCCACCTACAGACACACGTCCTGTAGTTTGTAGAGGTGGCCTTGTGCTTAGAGCAGTGGAATTGTGTCCTCAAGGTGATCGATTAATTCCAAGGTCAGGTAGACCATGCCTCCATTGAGTATTGAGCTACACAGGGAATGGAAACCCCAACCCTGGCGATTCTATGCAGTCGTAGGGGGCGACAGTGGCTCACGGGGTAGAGCGGTCGTCTGGTAATCAGAAGGTTCCCGGTTAAATTATGTCTCCTCCAGGCAGTGTGTCGAAGTGTACTTGAGCAATACACTTAACCCCTAACTGCTCCCGATGAATTGAACCTCTAACCCTGGCAGTGTTAGTGTCATGCTCTACTCATTGAGCTACACAGGGAGTTGAACCTCTAATCCTGGCAGTGTTAGTGCCATGCTCTACTCATTGAGCTACACAGGGAGTTGAACCTCTAACCCTGGCGGTGTTAGTGCCATGCTCTACTCATTGAGCTACACAGGGAGTTGAACCTCTAACCCTGGCAGTGTTAGTGCCTTGTTTTACCCAGTGAGCTACACAGGTAATGGAATCCTTAACCCTGTGTTAGTGGCATGCTCTATCCATTAAATATACAGTACAATGATGTTTTAAGTCATAAATTAAAATAATTTGAATGTCATAAGTATAATTTGTTTTGATATAAGTGTTTTAGGTCACCCTCTCTGAGCACAGCCAACTCTCAGTAGGCTGAGGGGGCGTGGCCTTCTGTTGACTACACACTGAATCCTATCACTCAGCTAGATGTGACTGACGAGCCAATCAGATCAGCTAGATATTACTGATGGGCTAATCAGAGAAGCTAGATGTGACTGATGGGCCAATCAGAGAAGCTAGATGTGACTGACAAGAGCAGAGAAGGCCAAGGCACAAGAAAGCTATGCAGAAGGAAACAAGCTAGTAAAGAAGAGCATCAGAGCAGACAAGCAAAGGTATATGGATGACCTGGCAACAGAGGCAGAGCAAGCAGCAAGAGAGGGGAATATGAGAGAACTGTACAACATCACCAAGAAGCTGGCAGGAAAGTACAGCAAACCAGAACGACCTGTGAAGGACAAAGAGGGAAGACCGATAACAACGGGAGAGGAGCAACAGAAGAACAGATGGATGGAGTATTTTGAAGAACTTCTAAACCGGCCAGCACCACAGAACCCACCAGACATCGCACAGGCTGACACAGACCTACCCATAGCCTGCAACGCACCAACCAGGGAAGAAATTAGGAAGGCTATCAAGCAGCTGAGGAACGGAAAGGCTGCAGGACCAGACAACATCCATGCGGAGGCACTGAAGTCAGATATAGAAACCACGGTGAAGATGCTCCACCCACTCTTCATGAAGATATGGGAGGAAGAAGACATACCAGGAGATTGGAAAGAGGACTATCTCATCAAGATCCCAAAGAAAGGCGACCTTAGCAATTGCGCAAATTACAGAGGGATCACACTGCTATCAGTGCCAGGGAAAGTTTTTAACAGAGTCATCTTTTTTTGTATTTTATTTTTTTATTATTTTTTTAAACAAACATATAAACAAACATGACAACACACGATAAGATATACAAGCATTATTAACACTTTAAGTGCCGAAAACGTGTTTAGGCGTCCTTCCCCGCCATGCTCAAGTTGCCGAGGACGCCGTAACTCGTCTTTAATATCAATATTTCAAAAATCTGTGATCGGAATCATATTTTCCATCCGCAGCCTTCACACACAGTTCTGAGCTCCTCTCAAACCTCTAGCGGTTCAAGAGCGCCATCTGGTGGCCGATCGGCAGAAGCGCCAAACAGGAAGTTATGTGGTTGAAGTGCTGATCGTCCATATTACTTCCGGGCACTCTCTATAGGTCCCGGGACTCGATCTCGACACAATACATAGCGATCCGTTGCCAATAACTCGATAAACAACATGATTTGGACGTATATACTATTATACAACCTGGAAATAGATCGCATATTTCTACATCCCATAATAGGAATATTTCAGTTCCACGCTCATCGTCCAATGGCGCGAGGAAGATACAGTAAGATTCAGCGTTATTTTTTAACGTGTTCGATATAAACTGCTCTGATGATCATATCACCCACACTAGATGAATGATATAACGCTGCCCACGGAATTATAAACGATCCCCCGCCCATCCGGTCATCATCAGATGATACGTAGAAACTTCTATAAGTACGTCCAATTAAAAATTTTGATCTCGCACAGATTCCTACCAAACTGTATTTCATCATCAATATAATGCATTTGGGGCTATAAATCACGTTCTGGAGAAAGCTGCAGAAAGAGATGAAAACATACTTATACTTTAGACCATATTTTACTATGAATATGTGAATGAAAAAGTTTAACGTTGCTACACAATGAACAATACATATAGGACCTTGAATGGGCCCTAATAATGGCAATTTAGCAATATAATTTAAAAAGTTATAGCCCTGCAAAGAAGGGGAACTTTTCCATAGACAAATAGAGCTGGCAAGGGATGGTATGTCATGAATTTAGCCTTAGGCAATCAAAGTGTTAACAGTGCACATCCAATGAAATCACCATTTAGTTAAATGTCTTATACAGGATATACCCCTAATACCTGCAATCTAATACCCTACACACATATGCTCTAGCTTGTACCCCTCCCTCCCGGACCCCCCATTGGATAATCCATCCATTATCCCTCGCTCCTAACCAGACACTACCATTATATGCTAGCTTTTATTCTCTCCACCACTTCTAACCACATTGTCATTTTGAATTCATTGAGACCCAAAATTCTTGCTGTAGATATTTCTTGATAAATCACATCGAGATATGTAATAATCCAGACCTTTCGGCAAATTTTTTCCGGTTGGAACCATCGTGATGCTATCAGCTTTTTAGCCACTGTGATACCCGATAAAACCAATCTATTTAGCTGTGGATGTACTGCACACTCAAAAACATCATTCAGCAGTAATACAGAGGGGTGTACAGGTATAAGAAATACAGAGTTAAGAAATTTGATAATTGCTGGGTCACCTCTTTCCAGAATATCTTAACTGGTGGGCAGTCCCAGTACATGTGCATAAATGTTCCCTCGTCCCCATTTGTGCATAAGGAGCATTTGGAGTCTTGTTTAAGACCCATTCTGTTCAGTCTTATAGGAGTCAAGTATGTCCTGTGAATATAGTTAAGATTGATTTGTTGATGGTCCGGGTTCCTTGATGTAAATCGAACATTTGCCCAGGCTTCTTGCCAATCAAAATCTTTTTCCAGGTCTGGTATATCCCTCCTCCAGACTGAGTCTAGGTGGAGGGTTTCATACGAGGACGTTAGTAATTGATGATAAAAATCTGAAACAAAACCTCTCGATGTCTCTCTTTCATAGAGGAATTTGTGGTATCCGTGGTGTTCAATTGGTATCTTTAATGGAACACCATGAGCCTTCAAACATAACAATAACTGTGCATAAAAATAATATGTGGACTCGGTGAGATTAAATTTTTTGCGTATTTCTTCATAACTACAAAAACCCTGTTTGTTGAAAACATCACCTAATGAGTGTATGCCTTGCTTTTCCCATATAGGGAATCTTATAGGTCGTTTTCCAATCAAGAGTGCATTGTTATTGAATAAGGGAGTATGATTATGCCATTTATGTGGGTTAGAATATTTTTTTTGTGTTTCACGCCATATCCGGATCGCATGAGTAATTATGGGGCCAAATTTCCGTTCGCATTGCTTAATTGATAATTTAGTGTATGCTATGTCCTTCAGTCTATGTGGAGCTACTATATTTTCTTCTAAATTTCTCCAGGATACTAATGCTTGGGGATCAAACCATGTTGTCAATGGTCTTAAAGTGTACGCCTAAAAATAGTGGAAAAAATCTGGAAATGCCATACCACCATCTGCTTTGTTTCTCTGTGCGGTGGATCTTTTTATACGTGGTGGTTTGTTATTCCAAATAAATGTGTATGTGGAGGAGTGTAATTTTTTCCAGTAACCCTCTGGAGGGGGTAACGGTAGCATTGAGCTGAAGAAGTTGATTCTAGTTAGTACGTCCATCTTAACTATTGATATCCGTGCCTGTACGGAGTTTTTAAGTTTTGACCACCTGTCAAGGTCGTCTTTGATTTTGTTTTGGATTTTTATGTAATTGTGCTTCACCGTTTGTCTTATGGTGGGGAATATTTCCACTCCCAAACATCTAAAGTGTTTAACAGAGTCATCTTGAACAGGATGAAGGACCTCATCGATGCACAACTCCGCGATGAGCAAGCTGGTTTCTGCAAGGACCGATCCTGCACAGACCAAATTGCAGTGCTGCGCATCATCGTGGAGCAGTCGATAGAGTGGAACTCGCCCCTGTACATAAACGTTGTGGACTATGAGAAAGCCTTTGACAGCCTAGACAGAGAGACCCTCTGGAAGCTTCTCCGACATTACGGGGTGCCAACCAAGATTGTTTCCATCATCAGGAACTCCTATGAGGGACTGACATGCAAGGTGGTCCACGGAGGGCAGCTCACAGAGGCATTCCAAATGGGGACCGGGGTCAGACAAGGTTGTCTGCTCTCGCCCTTCCTCTTCCTGCTGGCCATTGCCTGGATAATGAAGACCTCCACAGCACAGAGAAGGTACGCGATTCAGTGGACACCTTGGACGCAACTGGACGACTTGGACTATGCTGACGATTTGGCACTACTGTCGCACACCCAACAACAGATGCAGGAGAAGACCAACAATGTGGTATCCACTTCCGCGCAAGTGGGACTCAACATCCACAAAGGCAAGACTAAGATCCTCAAGACCAATGCAGCAAACAACACCAACGCAATCATTCTGGATGGCGAGGCTTTGGAAGAAGTTGAAGCCTTTACCTACCTTGGCAGTGTTATTGACAAGCAGGGCGGCACAGATGCTGACATTAGAGCACGAATAAGGAAAGCACGTACAGCATTCGTGCAATTACGGAACATCTGGAGCTCAAAAGAACTGACTTCCAACACCAAAGTCAGAATCTTTAACACCAACGTCAAGGCAGTCCTACTATACGGAGCAGAGACGTGGAGAACTACAGCTGCAACCATCAGGAAAGTGCAGGTCTTCATTAACAGCTGCCTGCGGAAGATCATCCACATCCGATGGCCAGACACCATCAGCAACTTCGAACTCTGGCAGAGAACAAACCAGCTGCCCGCTGAAGAAGAAATTAAGAAACGCAGATGGCGCTGGATAGGCCACACCCTGCGAAAGCCCGCAAGTACCATCACCAGACAAGCCCTAACATGGAACCCGCAGGGGAAGCGGGGAAAAAAAGCCAGAGAAACACCTGGCGCAGAGACCTGGAGGCAGACACCAAGACTATGAAGATGACCTGGAACCAACTGGAGAGAACAGCTCAAAACAGAGATGCTTGGAGATCACTTGTTGACGGCCTATGCCCCAGAAGGGGTAGCAGGCGTAAGTAAGTAAGTAAGATGTGACTGATGGGCCCATCAGAATAACCCATGTGTATTATGTGAGGAGGAAGCAGATTGGATAACTGAAATGGCTTGATTTTGTTGATATTCAGGGGGTAGACATCAAAGGGCTTTCACCATCGTTTTCGCAACAACAGTTCTAATATGTTGGGTACATGTTGGGTAACACGAGCACCTGTCCCCTTTCCTTCAAAGATTTGCCATGTTTAGGGTCTTAGAAACATATTGACAACAAAAAGGTTTTGGTATAATTTGGGTGCAAATTGATTACATACTTCACCTTTTTTGATGGTTTACAAAAACAACAAGGGCAAGCTAGGCTAATGATTTGGCTAGTTCTGACATCAAATTGAGAAAATATTCCTGATATTTAAGCAGTTGATTGCTATTGCGGAAGTACATTTAGCTAATGACATGAATGATTGAGTTTTCAGAGAGGACATCGCCTCCTATTCATCTTCTTGCCTGTCTTCCTATATTCCAGCCTCTTTGATGCCCCCGTGGCGAGGCATAGCTGGACAAAGCTTGCTTAGCTAACTGTAGAGCCCTTAAGTTGCATGGTGAGTTTTTAACCCTTTCACTGCCACACTACAGAAGGTTCTGTTCCATTAGGGGCTCTGCTTGGCATCACACTGCACTATCTCGCGTACGTGCACGCGCACTGAATAAATTCCACAAATGTACCTTTAATACCAGTATTAGTCTGACCACACCCCTCATCAGCTTACCTTCATAAGCAGGTGTGTGGTCACCTGCTCTCCTCCTTCTCGCTTTCACCACAAGGAAGTGCCTCGGTAGTACCCCACTTGACGTGTTGTTAGTTGAAAAGAGTTGTGACGGGTTTACATTGTGCTTAATTTTTTCTTCTCTCACATCTGTTGTACAAGAAAAAGTTGGGTCATAATGTATTCCGCGGAGAGTAGACCCGCTAGACCTACTCTTCACCAGCGGTTCTCCATTCCCGCCTCCGTCGTGCGCCTCGGTGCTGGGCTGTTGCCACTTTCGTGGTTGCCGACCCAGCCCGGGAGACTGCCGGTGGATAGTTTGCCTCACCGAAGAGCCGAGGGGTCGGTGCCGTCGCTCCGGCGATGGCCTGATCTCGACTCTGGTTCCTCTGGTTCTGGGGAATCGCCCGTTGGTGAACGGGGGGTTGTCTTGGAGCCAGAGGATTTGCGACGCAAACTTTTCGCGTCTGCCCGTTCACGTAGCAAGATGGTAGCATGCAGGCGCGAACGGCCTGGGTTTGGGGAACTGCTGGAGACCAGCGAAGATGCGTCCGGCTCTGGATTTCCAATGGAGACTGAGGACTTCATGGACGAGGCGGACGGGTTTTTGTATGATGGCCCCGTGGAGGAGAGTATCCCTCCTCAGGAGACCCCGGAGGGGGGGGGAAATGGCTCCATGGGGCGCCCTGTTCGAGGATGTCGAGGAACCACCTTGGCCTCATCAGCAGGATGCCCTACTGTCAGCCACATCAGACTGTGGCTCCTTGACCAGTCGCAGCCTGCTGCGTGTGAGGGATGCGGGGTCGGTGGAGGAAGGTTCGCAGGGGGAACTGCAGGCCTTGTTTCCCGAGCTCATGGCGGTAGCCGCCGCCGCAAACGGCGTGCCGCTGCCGCTGCCATTGCCTGCACCTGTCCCTGATGACCTCATAGGCCATCCCTGATGACCTCATAGGCCATCCCTGGCAGCGTCTCCCAGTGAGAGGGGTGGACGTTGTCTACCCATTTTTCCCATCGATGGGGGCCTATGTTTGTCGGGGTCAGGCGGTGTCCAACATCATGGGACTAACTCCCGCCTACGTACCAGTTACGCGGGTGTCGGGGTTGGTCAAAGGTATGGGGGAGGGCGTGCCTCGGCTTGACAGTCCGATGGCCGCGCTCCTCTGTCCGGATATGGTGTGGGAACCCCTATGCAAGCCGGTCCTCCAGGGGAAATCGGCTAGGCGATTGGCTTATTGGGGTGACCAGTCATTCATCGCTGGTACACAATCGCTAGCTGCGGCGTCTAACATCGCCCACCTGGCTAGATTTGTATCGGGGATAATGACGGGCGGCACGGATCTGAACGAGGTGAAATGCGATCAGATCACCCAGGCTGCGGGAGCTGTCCTGCACCTTTCCCAGGTGCTGGCCATAGCCATGGGGAAAGTGCGCGCCCTGGCCACCCTGGGCCAGCGTCACCTTTGGCTGGAGCAGGCCCGTGTGCCAGAGAAGAAGAGAGCTCCTCTTCTGACGGCCGCCCTCTCCGACGCTGGCCTATTCGGGAAGGCCCTGCGGTTGATGACCTCAACATGCAGAGAGATGGCAGAGGAGAGGTCCATTCTCCAACCCCATTTTCCGCCTCCCGTCCTCGCCGGTGGAGTCAGAAGGCTTCCGCGACGTCGAGCTGTCTCCGTCGCCGCTACCACTGCCTCCGCCGCCGCTGCTGGCCCTGCCAAGAGGGCCAGGGGACGAAACGGCGCTTCTGCCACCGCCGGCCCATCCACGACCGGAGGAGACGGTAGGGAACGTCGTGTCCAGCAGACTGTAACCTACCGTCCCTCCGGGGCTCCTCGGGGTGGCAAGACTCGAGCGGCGCGAGGTGGCAGACGCCGTTGAGTGACTTTTTCCCCTCTGTGTCCCCTCTCCTCTACACCCTCCCCGGCCCCTCTATGATTTTGTGCCTTAAAACACTTTATTTAGTTTAATAAAAAAGTTCCCCGATGTGAGGGGGACTGTGTTTTGGCCGAACAAACTGTGTGTTTCTTCAAACAATTCATATGGTGGGGTTGTGTATATATGAATCTGCCCTTTTACGTTGTGGGATGAGTCGTGTTGTGTTACGAGGTTAAGCAAGGTCTGCAACGTACACTCGGTAATAGGTTCTATTAGCTTGATGCTCCACATGCAGGTAGAAACTGGTGTTATTCCATTACTTGAACTAAGTATATGTGTCTCACAATGCTGTGTTGTTTAGTTGCAGTAATACTCGTACACACACATTTCACGGCCTAGCCGTTTACTCTCGTTCAGCGTTTTTTTCCTATGTACGACATAGTCAACGGGTGTAGGATTCACGCACAGGCGACTTGTGTTTTGTTGTAAAACCTGTTCACATTTTTGTGGGTAGCGGGCATTGTATTAGCTTTTGCTATGCATTGCTTTCTACCGGAGGTTTTTCAAGATGGCTACGGTTGTTTTTCTGTGTGTAGGGATGAAGGGTGTTTTTTTCGGGAGGGGGTGTCGAATAAACCCCTCCTTTCCCACTTGATTGGTTTAAGGGATTTTTGATCTCTTTTGCTGAGCCAGTCAGGGCCAAGCCAGTGGGACGTCTTGGCGGGGGGGGGAGGGTTATTCTACCGACTCCTATTACATGACAGGAGCCGGCAGGTTTCCCCGCCCGTTGTAGCGGTGTTGCTATGGCGACGCCTTCCATGAGTTGGTGTCTTAAAGGTGTCGAGTTTAGGGCGTAGGGCTCACAGTTCTGCTGCGCCCGATTTATGTGTCAACTTGAGTCGGTTGGTCACGTGACTCACAGTTGGCATATTTTTTTCATGACTATGAACTCATGTGGGAAGGTGTTTCTGGGAGGGTCTGGTCTTACACTCTGATTAAAAAGAGTGACTGGATTAAAATCATGTGAAAACAGGTTTTTTACTCCCAGCTGTGCAGTTGGGTCATACGGGTGATGCTTTTTCTTTATTTTTATAAAGAGTTGGATGTGTCTATATGGATTGGAAATGAGGGTCCCTGATGGAAACAAGACTAACGTCTTTCTCAGGTCTGCCTCCCCTTAACCAATTGTGTGTATTGCCGTACTGGGTTGTACCCTTTCTGCAGTCTGTTGGGTAAAGTTTTTCATTCATTCATTCATTCATGGAGTTGATTGCATCTCGCCCCTCTTGTCGTTCCCCTGGGCGTCTTGGGGATTCAATAAGGTGGTCTAAACGGCCTATTGTTGATGTGGGTATGTCAAAACGCACACATAGTGCTAGCTCAGGATGTTCTTTTGGGGCATTGGCTGACTGGCGCGCCTTGATTGCTTGGGGTTGAAACAGCGTTTTTATGAAGCAATTGGGATGGGGGTTTTTCCTCTTCCGACACCCTGTGTGGTTGTCGATGGGTTCCCGTTCATGTCAGGGGATGATAACGGAATGGGTCTGGACATATGGGGAAGGGTCTCACGCCCTAGGGGTGGGCCACCGGGCGCGGTTCGTACCGAAACGTCTGGGTGGCGCATTCTTTTTATGTTGGGATCAACACGCATATCTGCCCCTTCTCCTGGGGTTGGCAGGTCGGCGTGATTAGGGCACGGGACTGGTTCTGGTCGCGCTGGTCCAGATCAGTTACACCCGTTGTCCGCCGGGGATGCAGATCTGCTGTTCTGGTACCCTGAGGGACTTGGGTTTTTTTCAGGGGGAAGAAATGCTAGGTCGGTCCGGGTGTCACAGGGTTGAGCGTTATGGAACCCTTGTTGGGTGCGTTGTATTCTGCACTGTCGTAATGGCTTACGGCCGTGCCAACCTGTACGCACCCGATCTCGTCGGATCTCGGCCGCTGTACAGGTTGGTCTTGGTTGGTACTTGGTTGGGTGACCTCCTGGGAATACCGAGTGCCGGGTGCTGGGGCTGGTCTTCCATTTTTTACGCTCTTCTCTTGCGCTTGGCGCAGAGGGGCCTGTTGGGGTGGTTTTAGCCTCCTCGGGGGACCCTGTGCTCCCCGTATCACCGGGCCCGGTCCGGGGTAATGTTCGTTGACCCGTAGGCCCGGGATAGCCCTGTTGGAAACCAGAACGCGGGCTGCGGCAGTGCCGCAGGTGTGTTTTTGGGGTTTCTTTCCTGAGGGGTTATTGGACCAACCATTGCATAGGGTAATGCCTGGGTGGTTGGTTCTCTGGTGTGTTGCTGCAGTGTCAACTCCCGGTTTCTCCGGTTGAGGGTGCCCCTGCACGTTCATGACGTCTGCCGATCGTATCAGCCTTCTCTGTGGAGGCTTGGTTATGCGACAACGCCAGCATACGCCCCTTCCGCCGGGGCGGCTGTGTTCAGCTGTCCTTTCTGGCGCCTGTCTCGTCCGCAGTCTCCAGGCTTGGGTTGACAGCCTGTTGCCTGGTCTTTTTTCCCGGTGCACTGCCTGCTTCCGTTGGTTAACTCTTGTGTGTTACGACCATGCTGTCTGCCTGTTGCAGGGCCTGTGTTCCAGGCGGTGTACTGTTGGGGAGGACAGGGCCCGCTCGGCTGAGGGGCCTTTGTCCGAATACGCTGGCGATGTGGGGGGCGGGGTCACTAGGTGCCCACCTGGTGGGGTCTTGATGCTGGCATCATGGACTTCTCCGGGCCCCCATTCCAGGGAGTCCAGTCCGTTTGGTGGGTCTGGGTCTTCCTTCGCGCTCCGCTGCTACGGCCTTGCCACGGGGTTGGGTTTGCCCTTGATCCCGTGATTCTGGGGGCAGTAACGAGGTTGTTTCCTACGTTCGTTCCCGGGTGGCATGCGGGTTGTGCGTGGGTGTAGTCGTGGGGTCATGCCACGGTCTGCTCACCCTGTGCGTTGAGTTGCTTGAGTGCCTCTTCGCGCGGTCGGGTCCGTCGCCCTCTCGGTAAACCTCTAATAGGGAGGGTGCCCTCCATTAGGGGGGGTCGGGGGGGCTCGGCCCTCCCTGTTCTGTTGGTTGTGGGGGGCCTTCAGCGGGGTGTATTTGTCAGCCAGCGGCTCCGCTTGGCCTCCCTTTGTGCAGTGTGATGCCAAGCAGAGCCCCTAATGGAACAGAACGTTAGGTTATGACTATAACCAAGTTCTGTTAATTAGGGGTGACGCTTGGCATCAGACGGCCGCTGCAGCCCTTGACCTAACCTTGTGGTGAAAGCTTGGGAAGGAGGAGAGCAGGTGACCACACACCTGCTTATGAAGGTAAGCTGATGAGGGGTGTGGTCAGACTAATACTGGTATTAAAGGTACATTTGTGGAATTTATTCAGTGCGCGTGCACGTACGCAAGATAGTGCAGTGTGATGCCAAGCGTCACCCCTAATTAACAGAACTTGGTTATAGTCATAACCTAACGTTAACCGTTCACTACCACAGTACAGATGGTTAACCGTCTGTAGTGTGGTAGTGAAAGGGTTAACCTTCTGTAGTGTGGTTGTGAAAGGGTTAACCCTCTGTCGTGTGGCAGTGCAATCTAACCTGCTGCATTGTCGCAGTGAAAGGGTTAACCCTTTGGTAGTGCGGTAGTGAAAGGGTTAAGCCTCTCTGGAGTTTGAAGAGAGGACAGCGTTGGTTCATGTTGACAGAGTATTGTAGCGACCCTGGTGTCGGGGTCATTGGTCAGCCGGGCTGTCACTCTGCTCTCTACCAACCCAGGGTTGGCAAGTGGCGTCGGTGTTCATGCGGGCCTGCGGGTTGGTGGAGGGGAGGGGGCAAGGGCTTACCGACAGAGGTTTTGTGTCAGTCTATGAATGTACTTCAGAGGTGATGCACCCAGTCAATTGTTCTAAGACATGTATTTCGGTGATAAATAAACCGACAAGGTGAGAAACAGCAACTGAGTTGGTGAGTCATTAATAGCAGACGCTACAGTATTCACTGTTTCTGAAACTACTCAAATGTATTATGGTCTTCCAACATGGAAATGCTAAGGAATCGCTATGGGTTCTGCAAATACTGGGTGAGTCAAAAATGTTTTCCCATCTGTACGTTTTGCAATAGGACTCACTCAGGTTGTGTGTTTTTGTGCGGCAAGCATTTTGCTTGCTGTGTGTGTGTGTGTACATGTGTGCGTGTATGTGCAAGTGATTGGGAGAAAAACAGAGAGAAACTTGGGCTATTTTTTCACCTGCCATAATGACGTTGATATTGCAAACTGTATCAAAAAAGGATATAGAGAGGGATACAGCGTTCTTGGTTTTGTGTTTCATCCGTTATAGTTATAGAAAATTATAGAGAATAAAAAAAAATTAAAAAAAATCGAACCCTAACTAACCGTACTGTCATGCATTTGTCCTAATAAACTAACCTACACTGTAGCACTCAACACTTTGATGAACATTGTTGCTCAGCTGATAGAGTTGTGCCCTTCCTGATGGCTTGTCGTACAGAACTTGTAAGTCGCTTTGGATAAAAGCGTCAGCTAAATGACTAAATGTAAATGTAAATGTAGAAAATAGTTGAAGTCCAAGGCAGGTCTACAGCTTGTAGAGCTGCCTTGGACTTCAACTATTTTCTATTGCAGACTGTATGTTGTCATAGCCTGCATCCACGTGGCACGTTGAAGGAAATCGATGATTTGCATTTGGTTTATAACCTATATGGATATGAGTTTTAAGAGGATAATATCAGTCATGTATGTGTGTCTCCAGCCAAACTGTGCAGACAGAGGGCCGTTATCAGCTGGGTGGAGTGAGAGGTGTTTTAATATCAACATAACCGTTGTCACAGGGAAGGCAGATAGAGAGACCGAGAAATCTGGGTCGTAGGTCAGGAGAAGTAGCGGTCGCTAGGGGTGGTCAGCCGTTGCTAAGGACTATAGTCTATAGCTGTGAGTTTTCTTGCAGTGTAAGTTAGAACAGGACGCACGGCTGATACGAGCAGACATGGAGAGAGAGACAGAGCACTAACTAGCACTAGCTAGCACTAGCTCGAGGAGGCTAGCTTCGGCTAACAAAGAAGGGTTTTGGCTAACGACGAGGCCTCAACCACCATTGGACTAAAAGCAGAAGAGACGATAGAATAATGAATTTAGTTCTCCTTTCAAATACTTTTCAAGGACAATTACAGAATTAGTTTCCATCTGATTACAGAGGTTTTGTTTATGTAATAAACAACGATTTCCAAGAAAGGTAACACGTCTGACGGTGGTGAATTATTATGATTACGGATTGCATTAAAGGGGAATGACAAAGATTGTACAGCCAGTATGAGAAGATGTCGGAGAAATAAACACAACGCAGAAACTACACGAGCCAACAGATGAAGAGGTGATAAGTGGCTGATTATGATCCTACAACGTGATACGATCAGTGTTTGTGAAGTGATGAGTGTGCAGGCGCCTGTGCCTGCTGTTGGGCGACCTATTCATCTTGATAAAAAAACAATATGTAAGTTTGCTTCTTGTTGGAGTGCTGACTTCTCTATTGCTTAGCAATTTATTAATGCAATTGTTTAATGAAACCCTGTAAGTGCGCCTGTTGCTGGGGTGCCGAGTTCTCTACTGCTCAGCTTATAAGTTATTGATTTGCTTTAAGCAAGTCAAATGCGCTCTGTTGTCTCCACTTATGTCGTGCTTTTGACCATCATTTAGACATTGCAGGCTCAACACTGCAAGACAAGTTGCCAAGGAGAGTAATGGAGAGAGATAGGTTGTTAAGAGGTAAAGTGCCAGACAGCGCAGCAAAAACACACCATAAAAATGTCTGCACAAAAGAGAGAGATAATTACCATTGTTTGCTGCAGGCTGATTTTATTGTAGGAAATATCCAGCCTTATGTCAATAGACGTCTCTGTGTGTGTGTGAGTGTGTGTGTGTGTGTGTGTGTGTGTGTGTGTGTGTGTGTGAGTGTGTGTGTGTGTGTGTGTGTGTGTGTGTGTGTGTGTGTGTGTGTGTGTGTGTGTGTGCGTGCGCGCGTGCGTGCGTGCGTGTGTGTGTGTGTGTGCATGCCAAACACCAGACTATCCAGGGCCCCGTTCCCCGTACCTGGCTAACTGAGTTAGCCGGATAATTTTCAGCATAGCTTGACTTAAGCCAGACATTTCCATTCCCCGACGTCGGATTTTCTAAATCGCCATGGTAACAGATCAGAAAGTTTGAACCTGGTCGAGGGCAGGGTTAAGTTCAGTTAGCTGGATGAACCATGGCCACGCCCCCGCAAAGAAATGCCAGCTCGCTTCCTGAAATATTTCTCACAGTCTAGATCCCATTATGCCATTCTGAATAATGTTTTTGTGCTTCGTTTGAAATGTAAAATAATAGGTCTACCTAAAATGCTGATAATAAATCATATTCAGCCTATGAATTTACTTTGTCCTATATAATGCACTTCATATTTATACGGATACGGCGCTCGCGACACACACAGTTATTTTAATAATGGACTAAACGGATCATTGCAAATGTGAATCCCGCACGGATATTTTAATGAATGAAACAATCGGGTGTTTGGCTCTGATTAGTTTAATATTCTTTGCTGTGTATTTGCTTAACGGAGCACCCGGATGCGTTTCATTCAAGCTGAAGCGTCTATGCGCGGATTGTGGATATGAATTATGAGGAATCTGAATCTGTGGAGTATTTAATTGTATCACTGTCACTGTGACAGTGTCACACGTTATTGTGATATTGTAACTGGGATTAAAATATATGAGGAGATGCGCTGTTTGATGGATTTGATGACGTGACGTGACTTGATAAATTGAATGAGCCTTTGACGTTTTTGATGAATGAATTTGAGAAAATGCATTTATCTTTTTAAGCACTGTTATCTGATGATGAACATGAGGTGTCACTGGTATAAACCAAAGGGTAATCAATTCAATGCATGTATGGATTAGGTCCGAAACAGATTAAAACCTGATTAATAGTGTAACTGCAAGCCTCCCTCCAAGCCTCTCTTTGGAAACCATGTATTTATATAGTACATAATACCTAAGCACATACAGTACAGATATCCTCATAATATAATTCGTATCAATTAGATATACTATTTGGGCTTGTTTTTATCCTTATTCTGAAAGAGTTGAACTAATTATTTTCGCTAGCAAGATCTCATTTGATTATTCATTCCATAAGCCTACTGCCAGCAGGCACGTTTAAAGAAATATAATCTGATTGATTGGGGTAATGAGGGACTTAAAATTAGCCTATAGATTATGCATTTAACTTGTCGGCGAGGCTATTGAGCCGTACTGCATTGTACCCATACTGCAATCTGTTAATAAAGTTTTAAATCAATCAATCAATCAATCAATGCCCTTAGAAGATCAGGATTTCTGCGATTGACACCTGCTGTCTTTTCAGCTGAGGCGGTCGTGCGCAATTATCCTGAGTCTCAAGTCTGGTTCAAATGAACGAGACTGAATCCACCTTTGAGGAACAGGAACAGCCCGGATTCAAACATCGGGTTAATTGAATCTGGATAATGGGACTTTTGATCGACTTAGTTGAACCAGGTACAGGGAATAGGGCCCTGGCGTTGTGTTTAATGGTCAGGTGACAGATTGGTTTACTATTGATCAACAGATGGAGACTGACAGAGGACTGCATGTGTGTGTGTGTGTGTGTGTGTGTGACAGAGGACTGCATGTGTGTGTGTGTCCTGCTGTGAGTCTTTTCGCTAAGCTCCTCAACATCAGCAGAACCCCAACGTTGTAAGAAGTGAGGATTTACTGAGCAGACCAGCTGTTACACACAGACATACACACACAGAGAGAGAGAGAGAGAGAGAGAGAGAGAGAGAGAGAGAGAGAGAGAGAGAGAGAGAGAGATAGAGAGAGAGAGAGAGAGAGAGAGAGAGAGAGAGAGAGAGAGAGAGAGAGAGAGAGAGAGAGAGAGAGAGAGAGAGAGAGATAGTGAAGTAGATTCTTTGAGAGTGGGTGTGCTGGTTTCAAGAAGAATTCAGACTGGAGATGGTTTTCAGAGGCAATGACTCAGTTGGTGAAGAATGTGATTTATTCAGCAGACAAGGCACAGGTTACACAGCAGCACAGTAGAGGTCCCTCCATGACAACAGTCTCGGCTAGACTGAGTCCCTAGCAATAGTCAGACATCGTTCTTATATCTAACTGTTGGCCCAGATTTTCAAGATGAGCTGGTCTGAGTCACACAGCCTTTGATCAACAGGCTTCAATCAACAGTGGTCTTGTGATCAGGGGTGTGTCAGAGCCTCACTTACAGAGTTTCTGTGTGTGTGTGTGTGTGATTAAATAATTTGCATTTGGCTTCTTCGAGGTGCGTGGATGACCAGTTTAACCTGTTTGAGTGATGTTCTGGGTGAGACAGTTGGTGGCAGTGTGTTCTCAATACACAAATTGTTCTGGTCTGTTTGGCCTTACACATTAGTAACTAGATCATGCTATAATAATTTGCTGTTAATGTCTCTTAATCATCAAAAAATATACTACATAATCTCTCTTGTGACGCCCATGTGGGCGTTACACTCAGTGTTATTTTTGATGAAAATTAATATCAATCAGAAGAGTAATTTGTAAAATTCATAATAACAGAAATAATAATAATAAAAATAAAAAGAAGGAACTACCGATCAAGTTAATAATAACAAGAATAATACTGTGAAAGATAATAAAGAAAAGAAATAAAGAAAGAATGTTTACCAATAGAAATAATACAAGAAATTAGTAAACGAATTATAGTCCATTTGTCATAAATTGAATTTGTAGAAATTAAAAAAAAAAAATTGTGGTCGATCTTTGCCATTGGTCTTCTTCACGATCTGGTCTTGCTGGTCATCTGTTGTTCATTTTGTAGTGTTTGTAGTTCATCTGTCCATCTCCTCTCTTTAAGAGAAATATAGTATTTTGTTCCTCTTACATTGTGTTTTGTCATGCAGGCAATCACCGTCTCATGGCCCACAAACTTCTTCCTCTCTTGGGGCAGGTGGGAGAGGTGCGGTGCCTCTGTCAAGTCAAGTCAAGTCAAGAGTTTTATTTGTCACGGCATACAAGTATACAATGAAATGCGGGTGGTCTTGCCCGCAACGATGTGCAATACAGTGGTACAACATATAATAGAATCCAATAAAAACAACATTGTGCAATAACAGGTAACAGGTAACATGGTGTGACATCTCGGTATCTACATATACCGAGACCATATACATGCTAGGTAGCTTTAGTAGTGCAATACACTGTTACTGTTGCTATACTAATTTAAAGTGGCCTTTCCTTTTGGCAATAAGTGTGGGTGAGTGCGGCATGAGTGTGTGCCCGCTCATGTTAAAGTGTTAAAGTGGCTGCTAGTGCACAGCGTGCGTGTCGTGTGTGTGCTCATGTGTGCTTGTGTGTGGATAGTTCAGTGTTCTGTGGCACTCAATGTTCATTGTTCAAGGCTCTGATGGCCTGGGGGAAGAAGCTGAGCCTCTCTGTCCTAGTAGCTGGGGTTCGCAGGCGTCTGCCTGACCTCAGCAGCTGGAACAGGCTGTTATTGGAGTGGTGGGGGTCTTTCATTATTCTGCAGGCTCTGGATTTGCACCTCTTGTTGTATAGAACCTGCAGGGGAGGTAGTGCAATACCCATGGTACGCTCGGCTGAGCGCACCACTCTCTGTAGGGCCTTCTTGTCCTGTGCCGTGCTGTTTCCATACCAGGCAGTGATGTTTCCGGTCAAGATGCTCTCTACAGCTCCTGAGTAGAAGGACTGGAGTATCTTCCCCGATACTCTGAACTTCCTTAACTGTCTCAGGTGGTAGAGGCGCTGCTTTGCCTTCTTTACTACTGATGTCTGATGTCAGCCTGATGTTGGGCGGGGCTCGGAATCCCGGTCGGATGACAGCTTGTTGTGGTGGCGGGGCTCGGAAACCCCGGTTGGATGGCAGCCTGTTGTGGTGCCTCCCCCTGATTCCTCTGTCTGGCCAGTGCGTTGGCCGGAGCTCTCAATCCGTGAGAGCTGGGCTTCCTCCCTCGTCCCTTGGTACCCGATGTGGCAATGTGGTACCCCATTGTTGGGCCCTGACCGACGCTTTGGAATGTCAGTGGCGAGTATATAATTTTTTTTAGTTTTTTTATGAAATATGAAATTTCATAACAATTTTTTTTTCTTTTTTTTGCCTCTCTTGTGTCTTGAGAGCTGAATCTTACCCCCCAATCAATAGGGATAGAGGCTTCCTTGATTTTTCATCAAGGCTCGCTGTATCTTTTGGGTCTAGTTGTCATTCTTTGTGGCCTATGGCCTCTCGATGTCTTTGCACGACAGGTGTGTCATCAGAATCCAATGTAGTGAAGCCCTCGTTTTCTGTCTGAGTCTCCCTCTCTTTCTCCCGACAGCTGTCGGTCAGGTGTCTCCTCTCTGCCATGCCCTCGATCTCCACCATTGTTCTCCGCCGATGGTCTTTCTGTGAGGGCTGCTCCCAATGACAGCCTCTTTGCTGTCTTCAGTCGTCTGGTGCAGTGTGCCACCCTTGGACCTCCTCCTGCAGTGTGCCACCCTGGGACCACGTGGGCGATCATGAATGAATGAATGAATGAATGAATGAATTTATTCACACACACACACACAATACATTACATGTGAGTATCCTCATGTGATATAACAATGTCGCAAATTGTGTGCATGTGCCAGGTCCCCCATGAAGCTATTTAAAGCTTTTGGAGGGAGCCTGAACACAGATATAAACAGAATATAAACAACAAAACAATAAACAAAAAACAAAACAAAACAAAATCAATACAACGTGGGTAGGTTTACACACTTACCTACTAACTGACATATAACAGAGATACATAATACAGACAATTGTATTCCTAAGTTATAATTTTAATTAGAGATATGATTTAAGCAGTTCCTCTTTCAGTGATTTTTTAAAGGTTTTAAAGGTTTTAGTCATTTTCAGATTTTCGTCAAGCTTGTTCCAGATCTGTGGACCCCTGTATGCTATGCTTAGGCTAGCACAGTTGAGCCTTCTCCTCTTGCCAGATATAAGATGCTTATTTCTTGTGTTGTGGATGTGCAGTGGTTGGCAGACTGGGACAAGCTCAGACAGTCTGTGATTCATGTTGTTGACAACTTGATACATAATTGATGCGTTTAGATGAATGTTAAATTCAGCGAGCCTCAGGAGACCAAAGCGATGGAACAGAGGCTTTGAGGGCGCTCTATACCCGGACCATGACAGCACTCGTAGTACCCTCTTTTGTAAGCTTTCTAGTTTCTTGAGATGGCTGGGGTATGTGTTGCACCATATGACATTACAGTAATTTATGAGGGGTTCATACAAGGTTTTGTATAAAGTGAGAAGGGCAGGCAAGGGAAGAAAATTACGTATTTTGCAGAATAAGCCAACAAATTTGGACAGTTTTGTTTGTAGATATTTTATGTGGCATTTGAAGTTGAGTGACTCATCGATGACGACCCCCAGGAATTTTGTGGACACCACTCTTGACAGCTCCTTTCCATTTATTTTTATGCACATGTGATGTGTGCGCATCCAAGTTGAGTGGAAGACAATAAAGTTTTTTTTGCTGAGATTAAGTGATAATTTGTTGCATTTAAACCAGGTGTCCACTTTTTGTAGTTCTGTGTTGAGTAGATCTTGTAGCTTGAGTGGATTTTTATGTGACAGAAACAAATTAGTGTCATCAGCGAATATTACTTTGTGCAGAAGTTCAGATGAGTTGACAAAGTCATTTATATAGAGAATAAATAGTAAAGGCCCTAGAATTGACCCCTGGGGGACCCCATATTTGATGTCCATTTTTATTGATTTGTGATTGTTTATATCGACGTACTGTTGCCTACCGTGTAAATAGCTACTGAACCAGTTGAGAGCCAGACCCCTTATGCCATAATGGTGTAGTTTCCCAAGTAGAATAGTGAAGTCAATGGTGTCAAAGGCCTTTGATAAATCTAAGAAAATCATACCAATTGTTGCAGGATCACCAGGTCGTCTCGGCCCCCCGGAGTTTCTGATGCGATGTGGTATATAGCTCCACCTCTCTTGTCACTGGCTCCACCTCTCTTGATACGCTTTTGTCATCCCCTGTTGGCGTGTTGGGTCGTTGAACCTCTGTGCATGGTTGCCTGGGAGGATTTCCTTCTCTCTGTGTAGTTTCCTTGTGGACACATAATTTGTAGAAACTCCTTGGCCATGTTAGTTGTTCCCTAATCTATCTACTCTCACTCTATGTTCATAAAAACAATACTTAACTAACTATAGTACAGCTAATTTCATATTCTGATTCAACCTTGCGTGTGTGCTTTTTCTTAATTGGTTTTCTTTTCTTAAATATTCAGTTTTATAGTTTCACTTTTTATTCCAGATTGTTTCTCTTTCTCTCTCAGCCCTGTTTAACTATTTATTTTGCTAATTAATCTATATTTTTAGTTATTTCTCCATCACTTTGAATCATTTTTCTGTTGTCCATTTGCTTATAGAATTTTCTGATTCAACGTTCTTATTTCCTACTTATTGTTTCTAAAATTACTTGTACACGTCTTCAACAATACATGGTTCATCTGTTAACACACTCATCCTGGACGCTGACTCTCACTGTAGTGTTATTTTATTCTGATTAGTGTATTATAGTGTCTGTTTGATTACCTCAGCTCAGTTGCACAGACCTTACCTCTCTTGTCCTGTGCACTCTTCCCGGCTCCCACCAGGCAAACGGGGTCCGCGACAAACATCATATTCACTTTGTTTTTATGTCAACTCTCACTGTGTCATGTTTCTATTCTTACTTTATTTGTGCCCTACTCTTAAGTGGCCTTACTCTCTGTGTGTTGTGTATTTAAATTTTTTATCCTGCCATTAAACATTTTCAGTCAATATGATTATAGTTTGCCAGTTTTGGGCTAACCTAATTGCAGGAAGGCTTTTTGCATTTTTCATCCCACAAGCTTTTTGAAATTTTATTCACTTTGTCTGGTGCATTATTAGTCCAGAGATATGAGTCTGGAGATGTCACTTATTCGGTGTTGATAGTGTCCTCAATGCCTATTGCAATTTCTGTGTTTCACTCTCTTCACCTCCCCTTCTCTGTGTTCACTCTTTCAGTGAGTCTTTGCTCACAGTGATTTTTACGGCTCCTGTAATCGTGAATGTGCCTGCCTTAGGTTGCCGCGAGTTTCTCTCCGTGCAGTCTTACCCGTCTTTGGCTATAATGAATGAATCATTATCATTCTTCCATACCGGCCTGTTTTCATCGTACCCGTTGGGACCGCGTCGCTGGTTGAGGGGAGGCATATTTGCGCGCTGCCATTGCTGAGTTAATGGCCTGTTTTGTCATTGTCCGAGTTGAGATTTCTCACCATTTTTCTTTTGCTCCAGAACTGTGATGTAGTCTCTAAGTAGGCTTCTCCTATTTCCTTTTCAAATTACTGTTCAGATTGTTTTTGAGAGACTTCCTTTGTACTCGGCAGAAGAAGAAAAAATGTAACTCCTAATTTGTGTGTGGTGTATATGTATGTGTGTATGTATGCATGTTTTTATATTGCTTCTAATATAGTTCTTGTCTCTCTTACACAAACCTTCAGTTAGGTGACCCTGTTGTTGCCTTTACTCGATGGACGTTTGTCACAGACTCCGTTCTCCCGGTGAGACTCTGTGAAGCAGAACAAGGCAAAAAGAGACATGTTTTACTATATATACAACTGTAATTTCAGAAACAATTTCTTCTAAATTTAGCATAAATGTTGTTCTTTTACCATTATTTTTATTGAGAGCATTTGTGATAGAAATATAAAGATACTGTTTTGTTTTCGTTGTCGTCTTCTTGTTCATATAGCATGCTGGTTCGTTCTGCACCTGGATTTCGTTCCCTATTTTCTAAACTAATCTAAGATACTTCTAGTCCACTGGCCACTTCCACCTGTATTTTCTCAGAAAAAGAACAAATTATTCACATGTTTTGGTTATTCATAACATTCCTAATATAGTCTCTCACTTTTTGCCCAAGGAATTTTGTGTGCAATCTTGCATTGTCGCCGTAATTTTGGCAGGTTATAGGACCACGTCCATTTCCCAATGTGACTCTCCTTACCCTGTTTCAGAAACCATTCACTGGCCTCTTCAAGGTTAGAATGATTTAGCATAAATTATTTGGACACATCTGCATTTCTTCTGTGTCTATTAGTCGTCATAATTTTGACAGGTTGTAAGCATCCGGATTAATCAACCGTCCATTTTGATATCCTCTCTTTGACTCTGTCTAGTTCAGAGTCCACATGACCACAAAAGCCATTGCGGTGACAATTTTCCTCTCCCATCTGTGCAGCTTGGCCAGGCTGTACAGGTGGGAGACATCAAAATTGTCCACCATACCATTCTCTCTTACGTTTTCCTTACTGCCACAGCAAGAGTTGATCAGAAACACTGTAGCAAAAAGGAAAATACATGATTGGTAGTTTGCACAACGGGCTACTACCTCACACAAGTATCTATATTTCCCTACTGGGAATATTTGATTTGATCTTAATATTCAGTTGAAAAAGAAAATGTCCGGGGTCTACACCTGGGCCCTGTTTCATGTACGTGGTTCAACTAAGTCGATCAAGATGTCCATTATCCAGCTTCAGTTAACCCGATGTTCGAAGCCGGGATTTTCCTGTTTCACAAAGGTGGATTCAGTCTCGTTAACTCAAGCCAGACTTGCGAGTCAGGCTAAATGCGCGCGGCCGTTTTAGGTGAAAAGCCAGCACGTATCGATGGCAGAGATCCTGATTCTCAACGGCATTGATTGATTAATTGATTTAAGACTTTATTGACAGATTGCAATACGGCTCAATCGCCTCGCCGACAAGTTAAATGCGTTATCTATAGGCTAATTCTAAGTCCCTCATTACCTCAAGCAATCAGATTATATTTCTTTAAACTTGCCTGCTGGATTGAATAATCAAATGAGATCTTGCTAGCGAAAATTATTAGTTAACTGTTATACAGAATTACGATACGGCTCTCTTACCCATTGATTGATGTATAGTCAATCTTTTACTTATCTTCTCTGTGGTGTAACGGGTTCTTCTTTTGACTTTCACACGGACGACCGGGGTTCAAGACCCTAGTCTTTTCCTTCTTTTTGCAATATAGGAATAATTCAATTTGGTGCACGTTGAGAGCTATATAAAGAATGACATCCTCAATGCATGTAGATTTATAATATTTTAACTTAAAACCAGGCTACTTTGGCGTATAATCATTAATATTATATTCAAAAAAATCATATTGGAAACACCGGGATTTGAACCCCGGTCGCTGGATTGGCAGGATTGAGCACTACCGCTGGGCCACTGGGCCAGATGGGATAAATTCATTGTTTATACATTAATGAACGAGAGACCCGTGTTTAGAATATCCTTTGTTTTGAATGAAGTTTATCTCTTTATCCTCATTCATTAATGTGACGTCAACGGCTCATTCAATTTCTCAAATCCGTCAAACAGCGCATCTCATCAGACATCTTAATCCCAGTTACAATTAAAATAACCACATCATGTGTACATCGCACGAGCGAGCGCCACCGTCGCCACGGTATATATAACGTGCATTATTTAGGACAAAGTGAATTTAATATCAGCATTTTGGGTCTATTTTACATTTCAAAAGCCCCCTCTGGAAGAATGGAGCACAAAAACGTAATTCAGAATGGTATAATGCAGATCGTAGACTGTGGGAATAGTTTCAGGAAACGGGCTGTCACTTCTTTGCGGGGGCGTGGCTCTGCGTGATCGGGCTAACTTGAACTTGAACTCTGCTTTCCACGTACATGAAACCGGAAAGTCCGGCTAACCCAGTTATCCAGCTAAAATTATCCGGCTAACTCAGTTATCCAGGTACATGAAACGGGGCCCTGGTTGACTTCAAGTCGATGTCACAACCACTTACCAACTTATCAACCCAACACACCTGAAAAGTGTACCTGGAAACATAGCATTGATCATAATATTCTCATAATATTATCATTTTACAAAACAAGAACAGTCATCCCATAGGACCATTAACCCCATTTTTTTTGTTGAATACTATAATCCACTAAACAAATCAAGAACCAGCTTAATTAGCACAGTGGGATAAACAATCATATATTATAACATCAATAAAAACATTTTAAACGCCAATAACACATCAATAAAACATTTGAAACTCCAATACCCACTTCCACACCATTCATGTCATGTATACACTTCTGTTGCCATACACTTCTGTTCAAAATATGAATATACTGTATTATATTACTTAAAAGAAAGCCAGAATTTCTTCTGTTATAATGTGAAATAAACATTTCCAATAATCTAAAATAATATTCGTAAGGTATACAATGTTGCCAAATGAATGCATAGCAGTTATTTAACAATAAAATGACACATAGATAGTTTGCATGGTCAATCCTGCAACAAGTTCCTACTGTGAAAACATTATACTGACCTAAACTATTGTTTACTATATGCAAAACAATCTTTTTCTAAATGAATTATATTTCTGATGAGCACAGAAATCGGAATTTTGAGCATATTATCTTCATTGACATGCAATGTAAACCAAACATATCTACTTCACCTGGACACATAATCAGCACAATCTAATTGGTTAGTACAGTCACAAGTATATATTCAGCACAGCATTATTGAACACATCATAAACCATTTCATCTGACATATAGTTTTCCTTAGTAATTTCTCCTCTCTTCTGTCAAGCCAAACCGTCGCATAAATAAGTGTTCACACCTCTAGAGTAGTTATTGTCAATATATTTAAATTAGTTACTCTCTCAACTCAGTCGCCACTTGTGTGATTGTTTTCTATCTCTTCTGTATTATAATATTGCAATCAACACTTATGTGTCTATCTATCTATCTATTTATAATTCCATCTATTTGTAAGTCGCAATCTCTGTACAGTACTTATCTACTGTTTTAAACTGAATGCCATAATTTGATGTGGACTCACAACAGTCATCTAATAAACCATTTGGAGGATGTATACAAGTTAATTCGGTGACGACCCGACTGGACTATCCATTCATTTACAAGTGAGGATTATTTCACAATTTGGGTGGAATATTTTTCAAACCATAGCAGAGTCTGTGTCTGTCTCCTATCATTACACGCTTAGTGAAACTAAATAGTTGCATTGATCAATTCACTTTGATCCAGTACTAACAATTATATCTAAAATTAAACTAACACTAAATCAGTTACACAACAACATAGTTAAATAACAAGAGCACACATTATCTAAACCATCAATAAAAACAAATAGAATATATTCAATCGCTTCTGGTTCCTATCCAAATGCCACTCACTTTACAAAATCACACGTTTCTAGTCAAGTCAAGTCAAGTCAAGAGTTTTAATTGTCACGGCATACAGGTATACAATGAAATGCGGGTGGTCTTGCCCGCAACGATGTGCAATACAGTGGTACAACATATAATAGAATCAAAAATGAAAAAACAACATTGTGCAGTAAACAGGTAACAGGTAACATGGAGTGACATCTCGGTATCTGTACATAGTTATTTACAGAGCATATGGGACATGCTAGTTAGCTTTGGTAGTGCAATACACTGTTCCTGTTATTCTAATTTAAAGTGTCCTTTCCTTTGGCCATAAGTGTGCGTGTGTGCGACATGAGTGTGTGCCCGCTCATGTTAAAGTGTTAAGTGGCTGCTCGTGTGTGAGCGTGCACAGCGTGCGTGTCGTGTGTGTGTTCATGTGTGCTTATGTGTGGATAGTTCAATATTCTGAGCACTCAATGTTCATTGTTCATGGCTCTGATGGCCTGGGGGAAGAAGCTGAGCCTCAGCCGCTCTGTCCTAGTAGCTGGGGTTCGCAGGCGTCTGCCTGACCTCAGCAGCTGAAACAGGCTGTTATTGGGGTGGTGAGGGTCTTTCATTATCCTGCAGGCTCTGGATTTGCACCTCTTGTTGTATAGAACCTGCAGGGGGGGTAGTGCAATACCCGTGGTACGCTCGGCTGAGCGCACCACTCTCTGTAGGGCCTTCTTGTCCTGTGCCGTGCTGTTTCCATACCAGGCAGTGATGTTTCCGGTCAGGATGCTCTCTACAGCTCCTGAGTAGAAGGACTGGAGTATCTTCCCCGATACTCTGAACTTCCTTAACTGTCTCAGGTGGTAGAGGCGCTGTTTCGCCTTCTTTACTACTGTGTCTATGTGTGTTGACCATGTCAGGTCCTCTGAGATGTGGACCCCTTAAACACCCTATGTGTTTATGTGTGTCCAATGGTAGCTCTGATTTTTAAATGTACTGATGAAGTGAAAGGGGAGTACACTTTTATGTATCTTGTGTTTTATAAATATAAATATGGGTGTTATGTGTATGTATGTATTTAATACGTAAATTTACTTCTATCAAGCTGATTTGTTAGCCTACAGTATATGCACAAAGTCAAACGTACTGAGTATATCTAAAATGTTCTAATGCAGTGTATTACCTACATTTGCATTAAATATATTCAAAACATTCCCTTAATATATATTTTTCAAAAAACATGTCGTCTTAACTAGCATACTGGTATAAACCATTGTCTCTCATTAAAACATTAATCGATTTCACTCACAGAATAATTTCTTCCTTCATTATTCACTTATTGAATCTAAACACCTCTAAACACATCAGTATTCTTTTCTGTTAGCGCCTGCATCCTCAACAGGTCACACATCCCGCAGTCATTCATAAGTATGCTGTGAGGTTTGGTTGGTTCCCCGCCACACGCTCTCCTGAGGTATGGTGCTGATTGGTGCATTCCCCGCCGCACGCTTTTTGAACGATTGCCACTTTCATCACGCAGCTGTCGTGGTTTTTGATTAGCGCCCCAGAGGGCTTTATATACCGGGACCTTCCTTCTATCGTTGTCGGGTCGTTCTGGAATACAACTGCATTTGCCTGTTTTTTCCCCGTTGCTGTTCCTGGTCTACTTTCTCTCCAGGACCTTTCTGTGGAGAACCGCTGTTGAGAACCTTGTTCCCCATTTGGAGCTGTGCCTCATTTTGCCCGCTTTACGCGTTGCGCTTGGGTGAGTGGAACCAAACCCCTCTGGATTATTCTGATTGTGTGTATTGAAGAAACACTGAAGACTGTCACTATCGTTTGGTTCTGGATTATTCTGATTGTGTGTATTGAAGAAACACTGAAGACTGTCACTATCAATTGGTTCTGGATCATTCTGATTGTGTGTATAGAAGAAGCACTGAAGACTGTCACTATCAATTGGTTCTGGATTATTCTAAATTGTGTGTTGTCGGGAACACTGAAGACCGTCACTGTCAATTGGTTCTGGACCCAGCTAGGGAGGAGGGAACCACACTGCCTCTGTGTTTCGTTGGACTGTTTCTGATATCTCTCTCTCTCTCTCCGTTTTCCACCTTGAGCGAAAGCTGGGAGTATCTGCAGAGCCGCTACAACGTCACATGCCAATTCCCCACCACTATCTGCTGGGAGTATCTGCAGAGCCGCTACAACGTCACATGCCAATTCCCCACCACTATCACCAGGAGGATTCTGCAGAGCGGCAGATGACTCTGCCGAAGGCAGTCTCCCTATTTGTTTGATTATTGTACTTATCCTTCTTTTGACTCTGTAAATAAATACGCCCTAGCATTTGGCTAACTCTGAACTTCCTGTCTGTGCCGTTGCGTTTGAGGTCGGTTACAAACCATAACATTACGACCCGACCATGACGACCTCAGCCGACACAGACAGGGTCAGAACAGCGTTGGCGGTCCAGATTGAGTTAACCACCGACCACAGCCTACAGCTAGGTGCGGCTGCGGCTGCTGTACAGGAGCTCCGAGACCAGGTCCTGCCTATTCAGGAGTCCCTTGGCTCTCTGGCTAGCCTGCAGACAGCCCAGGGTAATCAGCAGACTAATATTCTCCACCAATTACAAGCGCTGAGTGAAGCCGTTAACACCTTGCTTTTGACCCCACCTACTTCAGGAGCCTCGGCCGGAGCATCACCCGCAGCCGTGGCAGGCCCCGCGCCTCCCGATCCCGCACCTCGGGAGCCCCGTCTCTCCGAACCACGGTTGTTCGATGGTAACTTCGAGGATTGTGCCACATTCATCATGCAATGTGAGTTGGTTTTTCGTCATCAACCCAGCCGATTCACTTCAAGGGGAGCCCGAGTGGCTTATATGACTAACCTGCTCTCAGGCCGGGCAGCCCAGTGGGTTACTGCCTCCTGGGCAATGGGGGCTGATTTCTGTTTTTCCTACCCAGACTTCGTGGCTGAGTTCCGCAGGGTTTTCCACCACCCAGCCCGTGGCCAGGACCCTGGAGCTCGGTTGGGCACCTTCCGGCAGGGCAGTGGCGGGGTCACCGACTACGTGCTGGAGTTCAGACTGGCGGCAACGGAGAGCGGCTGGAACGATCAAGCGCTTCATCTCACCTTCATGAGGGGGCTCAACGACGCTGTCAGGGACCAGCTCGCGACCCATGAGGAACCTGAGTCCCTCGAAGACCTATTCAGCCTCGCCATTCGCATCGACGGACGCCTCCAGGAGAGAAGACGTGAGAGAACCCGACCGGGTCCTCCAGAGGTTCCCCAGACCCCCCGTACTCGTGACGGTACTGCGGTCTGCCCTGCTCCCAACACAACTGGTGGTTCCTTCCCCTCCCGTTCTGTGCCCGGGGAGGAACCCATGCAGCTGGGACGTTCACATCTTAGCCAAGCTGAACGGGAGGCGAGGTTCAGGTCCGGCCTTTGCCTCTACTGCGGTCGGGAGGGACACCGTATCGCCAACTGCCCCACCAGGCCAAAAGACCAGGCTCGCCGGGACCCCGGGAGATCCTGGTGAGCCGTTTTTCTCGTTCCCAGAGCCGTGCACCACCTAGCCGTCTGATGAGCGTCACCCTGGCCTGGGCGGACCAACGGGCCACGGTGGAGGCACTCATCGACTCGGGTGCTGACGAGAGTTTCCTAGACTTCGAGTTTGCTACCCGGGCCAACATTCCACTAGAGGACCTCGTGAGGCCATTGGAGGTGTTCGCATTGGACCAACACCGCCTGGCTGACATCACTCAACGCACCTGTCCTGTCCTGCTCACCATTGCTGGTAACCACGTTGAGAGACTCCAGTTTTTCATCACCAGATCCCCTCTTGTCCCAGTAGTCCTGGGCCGGCCCTGGCTCGCGCTGCACGAGCCCCACATCGCCTGGTCCTCCGGTACCATCAGGGGGTGGAGCTCCTCCTGTCATGCCCAGTGTCTTCAGGCGGCGTCCTGTCCCTCGCCCCGGAGATCCGTTTGTGAGCCTCCTCCGGACCTCTCGACCATACCCCCCGAGTACCACGACCTCGAGGAGGTTTTCAGTAAGTCCAGGGCTCAGGCCCTTCCGCCTCACCGGCCTTACGACTGTGCCATCGACCTCCGCTCAGGGGCTCCCCTTCCCGGCAGCCGCCTCTACAGTCTGACCGTCCATGAGAAGGCAGCGATGGATCAATATATCTCTGAGTCCTTGGAAGCAGGACTTATTCGGCCTTCCTCCTCCCCTGTGGCGGCCGGTTTCTTCTTTGTTGGGAAGAAGGACGGAGACCTTCGACCCTGCATCGACTATCGCCAGCTCAACGAGATCACCATTAAGAACAAGTACCCTCTTCCTCTCATGAACTCCACCTTCGAGCCTCTCACCCAGGCTACCGTCTTTACCAAGCTGGACCTCCGGAGTGCCTACCATCTGGTCCGTATCCGAGAGGGCGATGAGTGGAAGACCGCCTTCAAGACTCCCAGGGGCCACTACGAGTACCTGGTAATGCCGTTCGGCCTCACCAACGCTCCGGCGGTATTCCAGGCGCTCATGAACGACGTCCTTCGTGACATGCTGGAGGAGTTTGTGGTAGTATACCTAGACGACATCCTCATTTTCTCCAAGACCCTCGAGGAACACATCCAGCATGTTCGCCGTGTGCTGGAGCGCCTCCTCCACAATCGGCTCTTCGTCAAGGCAGAGAAGTGCCGATTCCACTCCGACTCCGTCGATTACCTGGGCTTCATCGTGGAGAGAGGCTTGACCCGAGCTGACCCTCGCAAGATCCGGGCCGTGGAGGAGTGGCCGGAACCCACCACTCGGAAGGAGTTACAGAGCTTCCTCGGGTTCGCCAACTTCTACCGAAGATTCATCCGGAACTACAGTCAGGTGGCGGAACCGCTTACCAGGCTGACCTCTCCCGCCCTGCCGTTCGACTGGTCCTCATCGGCGTGTGCTGCGTTCTGCTCCCTCAAGAAGAGGTTCACTTCCGCCCCGATCTTGCTCCATCCAGACCCCAAGAGACAGTTCATCGTAGAGGTGGACACCTCGGATACTGGACTGGGAGCTATCTTATCCCAGCGGTCGGCAACGGACCAGAAGGTACATCCGTGCGCCTTCTACTCACGTCGTTTCCTCCCTGCCGAGAGGAACTACGACATCGGCAATCGGGAGCTGCTGGCGGTTGTGGCTGCCTTGGAGGAGTGGCGTCATTGGCTAGAGGGGGCCGAGGAGCCATTTACCATTTGGACGGACCACAAGAACCTGACATACATCCGTGCTTCCAAGCGCCTCAATGGCCGGCAGGCAAGATGGGCCAGCTTCCTCAGTCGGTTCGACTTCTCGCTGACGTTTCGCCCTGGTTCCCGCAACACGAAGGCCGACTCCCTGTCCCGGTTACACTCCAAGGGGGCTCCAACCACTGAGGACCCGACTCCCATCCTCCCAGAGGCCAGGGTGGTAGGAGTAGTCACCTTGGGCATCGAGGGGGTGGTAAGGCGTGCCCTACGCTTCCATCGCGCTCCAGGCAATGTACCGGTTCATCGTCTCTTCGTCTCCGACTCAGTCCGGTCCCGGGTCCTCCAGTGGGGCCATACCAGCCGGTTCGCCTGCCACCCAGGCGTTCATCGCACGTTCTCCTTCCTGGCTCGTCGATTCTGGTGGCCCACCATGAGGAACGACATCAAGGAGTTCGTACTGGCCTGCGCAGTCTGCGCCCGCAGCAAAGCCTCCCACCAGGCACCCTCCGGGCTATTGCAGCCGCTTCCCATTCCGAGCCGCCCTTGGTCCCATGTGGCGTTGGACTTCGTCACGGGTCTTCCTTCTTCCCAGGGGAACACGTGCCTACTGACCGTGGTGGATCGGTTCAGCAAGGGGGTTCACCTCGTGGCCCTTCCCAAGCTTCCCTCGGCGGCCGAGACGGCGGACCTCCTGACACGCCACGTGTTTCGCCTCCATGGGTTTCCCCAGGACGTCGTCTCGGACCGAGGGCCCCAGTTCACTTCCCAGGTATGGCGGGCTTTTTGCAAGGGATTGGGGGCAACGGTCAGTCTTTCCTCTGGTTATCATCCCCAGACTAACGGACAAACGGAGAGGATGAACCAGAGTGTGGAGTCTGCTCTTCGGTGTGTGGCTGCCGAGAAATCCGCTTCTTGGAGCCGTTTCCTTCCCTGGGTCGAGTACTCCATCAACTCCATGGTCAGTTCCGCCACCGGCCTCTCACCCTTTGAGGTATCCCTGGGCTACCAACCCCTCTTTTCCCTGCACAGGAGTCGGAGGTGGCAGTTCCCTCCGTACAGGACCACCTCGACCGGTGCCGTCGGGTCTGGGAGATCACCAGGACTGCGCTGCTCCGGTCATCGGAGCGCGCCTGTCGTGGGGCTGACCGGCGCCGGTTCCCTGCGCCGACGTACCACCCTGGGCAGAGGGTGTGGCTTTCCGCAAGGGACCTTCCGCTTCGGTCCTCGGCCAAGAAAGCTTAACCCCCGGTTTGTCGGTCCTTTTGAGGTTCTGAAGGTACTCAGTCCGGCGGCGGTGAGTCTTAAGCTTCCTGCGTCCATGCACATTCACCCCGTTTTCCATGTGTCCCGAGTTAAGCCTGTCTCTCTCAGTCCCCTGATGCCTCCTGCTCCGGAACCACCTCCTCCCGTGATGGTGGACGGTCACCCCCAGTGGCAGGTCCGCCGGTTGATGGGCGTTCGACGGCGGGGTCGGGGGTTCCAGTACCTGGTGGACTGGGAGGGGTGCGGCCCGGAGGAACGGAGCTGGGTCTCCGCCAGCTCATCGTGGATCCCGGCCTGATCACCGACTTCCATCGTGCCCATCCGGGCGAGCCGGGTCGGGCTGGTCGCCGGGTGGCTCCCGTGGAGGGGGGGGTACTGTGAGGTTTGGTTGGTTCCCCGCCACACGCTCTCCTGAGGTATGGTGCTGATTGGTGCATTCCCCGCCGCACGCTTTTTGAACGATTGCCACTTTCATCACGCAGCTGTCGTGGTTTGTGATTAGCGCCCCAGAGGGCTTTATATACCGGACCTTCCTTCTATCGTTGTCGGGTCGTTCTGGAATACAACTGCATTTGCCTATTTTTTCCCCGTTGCTGTTCCTGGTCTACTTTCTCTCCAGGACCTTTCTGTGGAGAACCGCTGTTGAGAACCTTGTTCCCCGTTTGGAGCTGTGCCTCGTTTTGCCCGCTTTACGCGTTGCGCTTGGGTGAGTGGAACCAAACCCCTCTGGATTATTCTGATTGTGTGTATTGAAGAAACACTGAAGACTGTCACTATCGTTTGGTTCTGGATTATTCTGATTGTGTGTATTGAAGAAACACTGAAGACTGTCACTATCAATTGGTTCTGGATCATTCTGATTGTGTGTATAGAAGAAGCACTGAAGACTGTCACTATCAATTGGTTCTGGATTATTCTAAATTGTGTGTTGTGGGGAACACTGAAGACCGTCACTGTCAATTGATTCTGGACCCAGCTAGGGAGGAGGGAACCACACTGCCTCTGTGTTTCGTTGGACTGTTTCTGATATCTCTCTCTCTCTCTCTCTCCGTTTTCCACCTTGAGCGAAAGCTGGGAGTATCTGCAGAGCCGCTACAACGTCACATGCCAATTCCCCACCACTATCTGCTGGGAGTATCTGCAGAGCCGCTACAACGTCACATGCCAATTCCCCACCACTATCACCAGGAGGATTCTGCAGAGCGGCAGATGACTCTGCCGAAGGCAGTCTCCCTATTTGTTTGATTATTGTACTTATCCTTCTTTTGACTCTGTAAATAAATACGCCCTAGCATTTGGCTAACTCTGAACTTCCTGTCTGTGCCGTTGCGTTTGAGGTCGGTTACAAACCATAACATATGCAAGTTGCCCCATTCTTCCGTTCTCACCTTACTTAACATTATAAGCTTAGTAACCACTCACAAATCCTTCTTCGCCCCACCCCTAAACTCTGAGACTGGATCTTAAAAACACTTCTAACCATATAATATAAACCAATAAGTCTTTGTTGAAGCTATGGAATTCAAACACACTTCTAAACACTTGATTTTCATAGAAGCAACCATTTTATTTTACTAAATCCCCAAAGTTCCTCCTACTAGTACAATATCCTACCCTACCCTACCAGCAGACGTTGCTAACAATCTTTTCCCTATTTCTGTTCAATTGTAGTAAAGGCCTCTATGAGACCAGGCCCAGGCTACTGGAGTACTAGCTCTAGGCTCCACTGGACTCCGACAGGCTACACCCAGGCTTCTGGAGCAACCTACCAACACCAGGCCCAGGCTACTGGAGCTACTAGCTGCTAGCCCTAGGCTCCACTGGACTCCGACAGGCTACACCCAGGCTTCTGGAGCAACCTACCAACACCAGGCCCAGGCTACTGGAGCTACTAGCTGCTAGCCCTAGGCTCCACTGGACATCTCCATTCTCCAGCAGCCTTCCAGCCTGCAACCACCAGGACTATCTCGGGCTACAGCACAGCAGCTAGCCTCCAACCACCTAAACAGCCCAAAGCCTCAGCAGCTTACCTGGCACTACCAGGTGAACCCCAGGCACACTGGAACAGGCTAAACAGTTAAGTAAGCTTGAGAACTTCATTGACTTACACTACGACAACATGGTCAAATCACCGGTAAAGACTAACAAACAGAGGCAGCTTCAAGGTGCTAAATCACAGAAGATCACAGACTCTGTCAAGCCTTCTCCATGTAAAAGGGCACGCTCTGATGCTGAGAGTACTGAGGAGAACTCCACATATGGTGCACAGGCAACCAGTGAGGGGGACACTCATTTGATAACATTAGAGTCCATCAACAAGAAACTGGACAAACTGGGAATGTTAGACTTGATGATGGAGCAGATAATAAGCCTTAGAGAAAGCTTAGAGTTCAGTCAGGAACAAATTGTCGAGTTGGTTAAGGATAATGCGGAGATGAAGGGTAAGATGGAACTCATGGAAACCAGAGTTAACATAATTGAAACAGAAAACAAAAAGATGAAAGAATCTCTTCTTGATGTACAGTGCCGCTCAATGAGAGACAATATTGTGTTTACTGGGTTACCAGAGAAGGAGGGAAAGGACTGTGAAACTGTCATTAGGGAGTTCATGTCAGACCAGCTTAGTTTGCCTACGGACACTGTTCGGGGTATCACATTCTCTCGGGTGCACAGAATGGGAAGACCCTCAAAGGACAGACCCTGTGCAATTGTGGCTCGTTTCGAACACTATAAGCAAAAGGAACTTGTCAAGGGGAGGGGCAAAGAGTTGAGAAATACCACCTTTGGCATGAATGACCAATTCCCTCATGAGATTAATGACAGGCGTAAAGTACTTATCCCTATCCTGAAAGAACATCGAAGCCAAGGCAGATGGGTCGCTCTGGTAGTTGACAGACTGTACATTGAACACCAACTTTTCAGAGACTCCAACATCACACCCTGGTTATTTTAATGTCAAGGTAGATGAACTGATTTTTTTTTATTTTATGACTGGTAGGCCTACCAAGGATTCCTGCATTAACAACCCAGGAGAGAACAGCAAAACAGCTCTAATAAGTAGAAGTAATAAACTGTCGCCCAAGGCTTTATTTGCTCATTTTAATGTGTGTAGTCTGAGGAACACGGTTTTCCAGTTTTTATCTTATTTCGTTTTTATCTTATTTTATTTTTATTTCTTATTTGATCTTGTTCATTTAATTAAACTAAATCATGACAATGTCACTTAAAATACCTAAAAAAGGTCTAAGACTTGCTCATTTGAATATTTGTAGCTTGAAGAATAAGGTGCATGAGCTGAGCTCTATAATGCTAGATAACAGCTTACACATAATGGCTATTTCAGAGACACACCTAGATGAAATAATAGAGGATACACCACTGAATATACAAGGATATAATATTTTTAGATTAGATAGAGACAAATATGGAGGGGGCATTGCTCTCTATGTTCAAAATCATATCCCGGTCAAAGTAAGAAAGGACTTAAGTATTACAGGGGTGGAGGCCTTATGGCTACAAGTTCACATGCCTTATTTGAAACCATTGCTTATATGCTGTTGCTATAGGCCACCAAGCTCTAGCATTGTATACTTAGACAATATATGTACAATGCTGCAGAATGTAACCGACAGAGATAATGAAATCTGTATATTAGGAGATATGAATATTGATTGGTTGTCCAGAAGTTGTACACTGAAGAAGAAACTGAATGATGCGGCCGCTGTATGTAATTTGTTTCAAATTATTGATGTACCAACAAGAATTAATAATAGTGCAGGATCAGTCTCATCGACCTGTATAGACCATTGTTTTACGAATGCCAGAGAAAAAATTTCAAAAGTTGTATCTGAGCCTGTGGGCTTCAGTGACCACAACATTATTGCGTTAACCTTAAAGATGAAGGTTCCTAAGGTAGGACCAAAAATAATTTATAAAAGAATATATAAGAAATTTTCTGAGGATGAGTTTATTAATGATGTAAAAAATTTGGAATAATGTGCTAGAGACAAGGCATACAGAGGCTGCATTAGAGAAGTTTATGGAATTATTTACAGATGTCTGTGACAAACATGCTCCTGTAAAGAAGCTCTCCGTCAGAGCAATCAAAACACCCTGGCTGGATCCTGAGTTGAAAAATGGCATGAAAGAAAGAGACAGACTGAAAAAAGTAGCTATTGCATTAGAGAATCCAGAAGATTGGAAAGTTTACCGCTCATTGAGAAACAAAATAACCAAAATGAATAGGCAGAAGAAAAAACATTATTATCAAACCAGATTGGAGGAGTGTAAAGGGGACAGTAAGAGACTATGGAAAACATTGAATGAAGCTATGGGTAGAAATAAAATGGGCAAAACGCCATCATTTATTGAGTCAGATGGTATATTCATCACTAAACCATTTGACATTGCAACCCATTTCAACAACTTCTTTGTTTCCAAGGTAAACACAATTAGAAATCAAATGTTGCCAATGAGTGGTAAGCTGTCAGAC
The DNA here is from genome assembly GCF_963971535.1 of Notolepis coatsorum. Lineage (NCBI taxonomy): Eukaryota > Metazoa > Chordata > Actinopteri > Aulopiformes > Paralepididae > Notolepis > Notolepis coatsorum. Next base: position 38,980,172 of record NC_140169.1, on the reverse strand, counting down.
TCTGTAATTAAAAAACATATAATGTATGACAAGAAATGCCGATTTAAATTCAGGAGCACAAGTCCAAATGATATTGAAAAGCTCCTCATAGCACTTAAACCAGATAAACCTTGCGGTGTTGATAATCTGAATGGCAAACTGCTACAAATGTCTGCAAAATTTGTGGCTAAGCCAGGGGCGTATCTAGACCCAGCACTTCAGTAGGGCACAGAAGGGCACCAACAACTACGAAGCGGGAGCGCGTAGCGCGACCCCGGAAAAATTTGGCCGGTTTTGGCCGGTTTGTGGGCGAAAATGGGTGGATTTTGTAACTATTTTTTTTTAACTTTATTTCGGTTTTATGGTTAGGTTAGGGTTATGTTATTTAATTATTTTGGGGAGCCAGCCCCCCAAACTCCTGAAATGCATAGAAATCTATGAAATAAATAAAACAATCTGACATTTATATTAATTAAAAAGAGCTAGCCACCCAAACCCCTAAAATACATAGAAATCTATGCATTTTGGAACAGTTACTATATATATAGTCAATAAAGCATTTAGTCATACTTAAAGTTTAAAGTGCTTTACTTGCATTGAACATTGCATTGAACATTGAACATTGAGGAGACATCATTAGAAAGCACAATGTATGTTTCCATAGTTACGCAGATGACACACAATTGTACATCTCCGCTGAACCAAATGATCACACAGCTATAAACTCCATTTCCGCCTGTCTCTTAGCAATAAACAAATGGATGACGAACAACTTCCTAAAATTAAATGAGGGCAAAACTGAAATCCTACTAGTCGGTCCTATAACAAAAAGAGAAATGTTACAGAGCAATATGGGGCAACTTACTCCTTGGATCAAACCCGAAGTTACAAGTAAGTGATCATCTACTACTGGTCTATTGAAGGTTCCAAGCCACAGTCTAAAGAAAATCAGGGATGCAGCCTTTGCTAACTATGCACCAAAGTTATGGAACACACTACCTATGGACATTAGGGAAGCTAGATCTCTTAATATTTTCAGAAATAAGCTAAAAACGTACCTCTTCACCATAGCCTTCTAATACACCCCGCTGTTGATTGTACTGTAGCACTATTTTACTCTGGCCATTCTATTGCATAATTTTACTATCTATTCTACTATTCTATTATTGCACTGTATTATTGGTGTGCAAACCAGTCAACTTACAAAAAAGAGCCTGTTGGAGGATTTCAACAAGATAAATGCAGTGCAAAATATTTCACTATAATATTTCAAAGCGAAGTAAAAAATATTATAATAATTATTTGATCATGTTAAATGATCATTTGATCATGTTAAAAAAGGGAAAATAAAAAACATTTGTTAAAAAAAAAAAAAAAAAAAAAAAAACACATTTTTTTTTATTTTTTTTTTCATCACTGGGGCACAGATGATCATCACTAGGGCACGTGCCCTAGTGATAGTGGTCTAAATACGCCTCTGGGCTAAGCCACTATCACATATATTTAATTTATGTTTTGAAGAAAGGGTCTTTCCTCAGCCTTGGAAAATAGCCAAAGTAACTCCACTACCAAAGAACTGTAAAGAGCCATTTACAGGTTCAAACAGTAGGCCCATTAGTATTTTACCAGTAATAGGTAAGTTATTGGAAGGAATTGTGTTCAAGCAGATTCAAAAGTATTTCAATGAAAACAACATTAATTCTGATTTCCAGCATGCATACAAAGCAGGATACTCTACAGGAACTGCTTTAACATCTCTTACAGATAGCTGGCTACAGCTGATTGATAGGAAGTTAGTAGTGGGTACAGTGCTCTTGGATTTCAGTGCGGCTTTCGACATCATAGATCATGACCTATTATTATTGCAATTACACACATATGGGTTTGAAGACACTGCCATGGAATGGATGAGAAGCTACTCATCTAATAGACAACAATGTGTTATATTTAATGGTTCCATGTCAAATATGGTAACACTCCAGTGTGGTATTCCCCAAGGAAGTTGTCTTGGACCCCTCCTTTACTCTATATTTGTAAATGATATGCCTTATGTATTGGAAAGTGCATGTACAGCGATTTATGCTGATGATACAACTATATATGCATCCGCTGAGAGCACAGAACAAGTGAATAAGATACTTCAGAGTGAATTATTTATGATTTCGAATTGGATAACTGAAAACAGACTAAAACTAAATGTAGCAAAAACAAAATGTCTTATACTCGGCTCTAAATATGCCTTAAGGTCGGAGCATAGACTGAGTCTCTCATTACAAGACGCTGGTATTGAACAAGTGAAGGAGGCCAAATTGTTGGGTGTAACTATTGACGAGGCACTACTTTGGTCTACCCAGATTAACAATATGGTTACCAGGATGAGTAGAAACATCTCCATAATAAGAAGAAATGCCTACCTCCTAACGAATACAACAATTAAAATGGTAGTACAATCTTTAGTCTTGTCCCATCTTGACTACTGCCCAGCAATTTGGTCTAGCGCGTCAAAGCAAGAGCTTAGTAAACTCCAGCTCACTCAAAATAGAGCTGCCCGACTCACTCTTCACTGCTCTTTAAGGAATAGTGTGGAGGGAATGCATGCTAGACTGTCGTGGATGAGGGTGGAGGAGAGACTAGCATGCAGTTTGATTAGGTTTTTAAAGAACATTTGTACCTTGGGTAAACCCACTCAATTGTATTCTATGCTTTTATCCACCAATGATAGACATGACCATAATACCAGACATGCTTCAAGTAGTCGCTTCACCCTACCTCTGCCTAGAACCAACGCTCTAAAGAAAACTGCAATGTATAGAGCCATAACATACTGGAATAGGATCCCATTACATATTATACGGATGGAAAACAAGGACAGTTTCAAAAAGAAACTCAAAGGAGCCATAATCCGGAAGGAGATTAATATATGTCATGCATGAGTGTAGCTGCAGCCATGTTATCCAAAACTTCTTCTGATTACTTTGTGTTTTCTTTTCTTTTTAAAGGTATGGTGAAATTGATGTTTTAGTAACATTGATGAGCATTCTAAAAGCAATTCTTAAAAATATTCAATTTTAAAAACAATCTTAAATTGTATTTAACACTGTATTTTGTCATTTGTTTTGTTTTTTTGCTTTCTGTTTATTTGCTTGCATGTAATTTTAGCCATCTTAATTGTTAGTTTCATTGTGTATTGTATGTTGAGTACTGGCTTTTAATAATTAGTAACATTGATGAGCATTCTAAAAGCAATTCTAAAAAAAACTCAATTTTAAAAACAATCTTAAATTGTATTCAACACTGTATTTTGTATTTTGTGTTGTTTTGTTTTTTTTGTTTTCTGTTTCTTTGCTTGCATGTAATTTTAGCCATCTTAATTGTTAGTTTCATTGTTTATTGTATGTTGAGTACTGGCTTTTAATAATTCTGTTTTGCAATAATTGTTTTGTATGTTTTTTTGTGTGGACCCCAGGAAGATTAGCTGGTTGCCATGGCACCAGCTAATGGGGATCCGTAATAAAATCAAATCAAATGAGTTTAAGTGCACTTTCATTTCATATTTTCCAAACGTGTGTATTTAACAGCAAAGGAATTTCTTTATAAGCAAACATCTACATAGTTCTAAAGAGCTAATGCCCCTTTTGATACAGTAAACATATCAATAAAAAACAATAAAATATACATTCAACACTTGTCCCAACATCAAGTGTCTTCTATGTGTTAGCTGTGTGAGTTTTAACCTGATACTCTGTGTATGTATATATCCGATATCTGTGTACTAAATGTCAATCAGGATGCAATATTTCTACTGAAATGCAGCGTTTCAACAGCTCAAAAATGTCCTGTGAAGCTGTTTTCTAGTTTTCTCTAACCATATCTATTTATTTATCTGTAACTATTTTTTACTTCCATATCATTTAACATGTAGAGTAATGTTCTATTGGACAGATCTATTTGCTTTGTAGCATAGGCAGCGTATTTACCTTATAAAATCATCCATTGTATTGGATTTAAAATGACTTGTTGTGATTTGTTACCACCTTGTGGTGAAAACGAAATTTCCTCAATGATTTTGAGCAGCATTTTCAGTGTGGCGGGCTCTCTAGCAACTCTTGTAATTAACTGCCGTCTCTACACATTGTTCTCACATACACACAACAAATTGCAATTTAGTCCTTCATTCTATTCCGCCCACATTTATACATATAAAACATTCGTCCAACATTATCCAAACATATTTTCCTTCTCTGCTATACGTTGATACTGCACGTCAACGCTACTAGTCATTTTTGTCAATGAAACCCATTCTCCCGTGGGAACTGGCGGTGCTGACGTCATCCACTCATTTTGTGCATGTGCTGATTCGCCATTAGATCGTTTGGACCAATGAGAATTCACGTTACTACCAGTCACGCAGCACATAGCCAATAATAAGTGTCGTAATTCAAACACATTCTCCGTTGTCCGCGATACCGGAAGTAGCTCTTACACATAACACATTAGTTATGTAATATCGCCACCTTATTAAAAAGGATTTAATTTATTAAGTGCATTTCACCTTCTTATCGACCCAAGAAAATGTCTTTTCCTGGCCAACAAGTATAACAATATCCGGATCTCAATTCTCATCTCATTCTCCTTCGCCCTGTAATGTGATTTTTCATTCATCATAGTATTTTTATTTTTTAACATCGCACATCTGCGGCCCACTCCAATTGCAATTAACCTATCCAATTTCCCTAAACATTTGACTACATACATTACCGGAGCTACCAGGCGTATGCATGTATATCTAACGTAATTTCTCAAGCCACCCTAGTGATGCCTATATTTTCCAAATCGCTAAAAATCCACTTCCTAAATTCAGCAGATTACACATTACATGCGAATTGCAATGTTATTTCCCTCGTTTTCATAGTAATATCTATATTAACTTTTCAAGAAGAATTCAGACTGGAGATGGTTTTCAGAGGCAATGGCTCAGTTGGTGAAGAATGTGATTTATTCAGCAGACAAGGCACAGGTTACACAGCAGCACAGTAGAGGTTCCTTCATGACAACAGTCTCGGCTAGACTGAGTCCCTAGCAATAGTCAGACATCGTTCTTATATCTAACTGTTGGCCCAGATTTTCAAGATGAGCTGGTCTGAGTCACACAGCCTTTGATCAACAGGCTTCAATCAACAGTGGTCTTGTGATCAGGGGTGTGTCAGAGCCTCACTTACAGAGTTTTTGTGTGTGTGTGTGTGTGTGTGTGTGTGTGTGTGTGTGTGTGTGTGTGTGTGTGTGTGTGTGTGTGTGTGTGTGTGTGTGTGTGTGTGTGTGTGTGTGTGTGTGTGTGTGTGTGTGTGTGTGTGTGATTAAATCATTTGCATTTGGCTTCTTCGAGGTGCGTGGATGACCAGTTTAACCTCTTTGAGTGATGTTCTGGGTGAGACAGTTGGGGGCAGTGTGTTCTCAATACACAAATTGGTCTGGTCTGTTTGGCCTTACACATTAGTAACTAGATCATGCTATAATAATTTGCTGTTAATGTCTCTTAATCATCAAAAATATACTACAAGAGGAAGCAGAGAGGGAGAGACAGGCTGACACAAAGAGAGGGGGAGAGAGACAGAGTTTCATTTGTATTGCTACATTAGACAAGGGACAAATGCCCATATATTGCAACCCTTTTTTTGTATTTTATTTTTTTATAATTTTTTAAACAAACACATAAACAAACATGACAACATACGATAAGATATACAAGCATTAGTTGACAGTGCACATCCAATGAAATCACATTTTAGTTAATTGTCATATATAGGATATACCCTTAATACCTGTTATCTAAAAACCTACACACATATGCTCCAGCTCGTACCCCCCCCCCCCCCTCCCGGACCCCCCATTGGATAATCCATCCATTTTCCCTCGCTCCTAACCAGACATTACCATTATATGCTAGCTTTTATTTTCTCCACCACTTCTAACCACAATGTCATTTTGGATTAATTGAGACCCAAAATTCTTGCTGTAGATATTTCTTGATAAATCACATCTAGATACAGTATGTAATAATCCAGACCTTTCGGCAAATTTTTTCCAGATGGAACCATCGTGATGCTATCAGCTTTTTAGCCACTGTGATACCCAATACAACCAATCTCTTTAGCTGTGGATGTACTGCACACTCAAAAACATCATTCAGCAGTAATACAGAGGGGTGTACAGGTATATTCCAAGTTAAGAGATTTGATAATTGCTGGGTCACCTCTTTCCAGAATATCTTAACTGGTGGGCAGTCCCAGTACATGTGCATAAATGTCCCCTCGTCCCCATTTGTACATAAAGAGCATTTGGAGTCTTGTATAACACCCATTTTTTTCAGTCTTATAGGAGTCAAGTATGTCCTGTGAATATGGTTAAGATTGATTTGTTGATGGTCCGAGTTCCTTGATGTGAGTCGAACATTTGCCCAGGCTTCTTGCCAATCAAAATCACTTTCCAGGTCTGGTATATCCCTCCTCCAGACGGAGTCTAGGTGGAGGGTTTCATATGAGGACGTTAGTAATTGATGATACAAATCTGAAACAAAACCTCTTGATGTCTCTCTTTCATAGAAGAATTTGTGGTATCTGTGGTGTTCAATTGGTTTCGTTAATGGAACACCTTGAGTCTTCAAACATAACAATAACTGTAAGTAAAAAAGATGTGTGGACTTGGTGAGATTAAATTTCTTCTGTATTTCTTCATAACTACAGAAACCCTGTTTGTTAAAAACATCCCCTAATGAGTGAGAGAAAATGGTGGTTTTTCAATGTATGTGATGTATAGATTGGGGAGAGATGACAGCTAAAATGGTAAAACAACGAAATGTGCATGGAAGCAGGAGACGGTGATAGAACGGTGGTGGAACCAGTGGTTTCACAGGCACAGGCCGCGTCAGCGAGGGTTTTGTTATGAATTCCTTAGAGGAACATCTGAGATTAGAGTGTACTGTCTCCCAGGACAGGAGGGAGAGAGGTTCATCTTAATGAAACGTGAGTTTATTAGTGTTAAAGGTTATTCAGTTGTCATGACAACACGTCGCATGACAACCAGAAGGCGGGGCCGTCGTTGCGACGACGAACATCTATAAGTCGGACGGTGTTTCCGGGTGTAAGGCAGACTAGAATCTGACCGAGAGCGAGTAGGACTGAGATCACACAGAGGACCTTCTCTCCTCTCATCACGAGAGAGGGGGGGGGGGGGGGGGAGGAAGAATGCCACGACATCAGTAGCTTCGGCTACCACGAGGATGGTCTTAGGCTAACGAACAGGCCTGAACACTATTGGACTGAATCACAAAAGGACAATCTGAACACACCGAAAGATCATTAGAATAGACTCTTCAAGGACGATACAATTTGATAACATCTGATAACATCTGATTATGAGGTTTCTGTTTAGAGAAATAAAACAACGCTTTTCCTCACAAGGTATCTCACGTTGTCGAAGTGTCGAATTCTTACGGAAGTGGAGGAGTATTATGGTTTATGGATTGCACTAATGGGGGAAGATAAGGATCTTATCTACCAGTATCGGAGACGTCAGGACCATTAAAAGTACACAACGCAGAGGAATTGGATGGAGAGCCAAACAGACGAAGACGTGATACTGGCCAGTTTGATCAGAATCTTACAGTTGATGCCGTTGGGACCCGGATTTGCAAGAGATTAAAACAACGGGAACAGTTGGTTGTTGATGACAGCCAGAAAGCAAGAGATAAGAACAACGGATAAAGACTTTTTCAATAATGGGGCGACAGTGGACAACAGTCATCAATGTGTGGGAGAATCATGATCGAAGCAAGGCCGGTCAGCCCTGGGAGAGAGCGGCGAGTCGAGCGGTCAGGAGGCGAACCAGCGCTGTAGGGGAAACAGCGCTCCGATCAAAAATGTGAGTTCACTGTGCACACGGTTGTTTTGATTTTAAGCCAAATAAAAACGAACAGATAGTGAATCCGTAAACGTAAACATTTCTAGTTTGACACAGAGAGAGAATGCCAGCTGTAATAATATGAGCAGAGAGCCATGGTGAAAATCGAGGGTGTTATCTACAGAGAATGAAAAGCAAACGAGGCAGGCTGCACAGTTTTGGTTTAAGGAGGGTAAATGCGAGATGAGGAAAGGGGGGGGGGGGGCGCTTGAATCAGATCGAAAAATTGTTATGGCGGGACTGTTTTCATAACAGAAGGAAAGTCGAAAGGAGATTGTACCAGTGTGTATTATGTCCGATCAGGCAAGAGTATTAGTCTGAGAAAGCGTCCCCTGATAATGGATAGGAAAGAGAGGAAAAACAGCTGTGTTTTTAGGCCGTGGAAGGAAGGGCAGCGTTTGTTTGTTTGAGAGAGTAGCCATTATGAGCGAGTCAAAATGGCCGTGAGCACCACGAGGAGATAACAACAGATAAAGAACCAGGAAGTGACACGTCAACTAAAACACCATGGAGGAGGAGTAGGTCGCCACCTAGTGGCGGAGGGGGGGTAGTGCTGGGGAGTTTCCATTACCCATAGGGGAATATTTAGAGTTTAATTCAATTAAGGAGTTTAATTGCGGAGGGGGGGGGGGGGGGTAGTGCTGGGGAGTTTCCATTACCCATAGGGGAATATTTAGAGTTTAATTCAATTAAGGAGTTTAATTGCGGAGGGGGGGGGGGTAGTGCTGGACAGTTTCCATTACCCATAGGCGAATATGTAGAGTTTAAGTTAATTAAGGAGTTGAATTTTTTCAAAATTACCAACTGCTTGTGTGTATACACGGTGGTGTATGTGAGAACTTTGTAAAGGAACTCAAAGTGTGGTATATAGAGCGACGGGACAGCTCCAGGGCGACGGTAGACAGCCCCGTAGGGTATATAGAGCGACGTGACAGCTCCAGGGCGACGGTAGACAGCCCCGTAGGGTATAGAGCGACGGTGACAGCTCCAGGGCGATGGTAGACAGCCCCGTAGGGTATAGAGCGACGGTGACAGCTCCAGGGCGACGGTAGACAGCCCCGTAGGGTATAGAGCAACGGTGACAGCTCCAGGGCGACGGTAGACAGCCCCGTAGGGTATAGGGCGACGGACAGCTCTGTTGTATGTTAGATGATAGTACGAGTACGTATGTGAGTTAGGAGCAGGGAACCAACCTGCTCTGTTGTATGTTAGAGCGATGCAAATAGTTTTAGGCACTGATTCTGGGTTTTTTGGTTGTTGCACTGTTTTTGGGTTATCACAAAGAGGCGGGAAGAGGGTCCGTGCGTGAGGATACCAAGTGCGTGGGATGCCAAAAGATAGGGGGACAGGGCTTATGTTGTGTGCTCGGTTGTATGTTATTATCATAATAATAAGATCGATATACAGGTTAATTAAATAAGTTTAATTATTAATTGATTAAATAAGAATTGCACAGAAAGATGGTGCAGTTATTTGAATGGGTTAATTATTGAATAAAGAGGGAGGTTGAATTCCAGTGGGGCCTTCTCACACCTAATAAATAGGCAGAGTCTTGAGGGGACACGTCACCAGAAAGAACTGGCGCGCGCTGGGGGTCACCCGTGGGACAAACGTAGAGCGCCGAGTGGGTATCGTTTAGCTGCTGGTGTCACGCCGGAAGACAACAAAACAGGGAACAGCCCTGTAGGATTAGATATGGGTGTTGAGAAGGTGGGGGACTAATAGAGAACAAATAGCGCCATGGGCTGTAGGACACTCACACCGTCCAACAGTCTGAAAGGGCGTGGCCATGGCAGGGCTTGCAGAGGAAAAAAAATATATAGAGAACGAGCTGCAGGCCCAAAGCCACGGTAGACTAATAGAAAACACAGGGTCGAGTGTACAGAAAGACTGCCGGTGTTGTGTTTCTGCTTTCAAGGGGGGAATGACACCGACAGCGATGGAGATGGCCAGGAGACAGACTGGAGGAGGAGGAAGCCGCAGGGGCCAGGCACGGCAGCCTGGTACACAGATCGTCCACGACGAGAGAGAGGGCCGACGGCGGTGGAGATGAGCCTCAACCAAGATGACCGACGGGGCGGAGATGACCGACGGGGCGGAGACGGCCGACGAGGCGGAGTCCAGCGGTCGCAGGCGGTGTTTGCCCAGGGGAGAACGAGGCAGACATTGGAGGGGGTTTCCCTGCGGAGACGCTGTTTAGAGAGCGTTTTGAAACAACAGAGCACGGGCGGTGAATCATGAACAAACAGGGACTTCCTTTCAGAGTCAATCAGGAGATCGAGAGACGAGACAACAGCGAGAAGTCCTGTGTTCATTGATTAGGAGTATGAGATATAAATGGAGGATTCATATATAAGATATATGTATAGAAGGATATATATATATATAGAAGGTAGATAAGAGGGAGAACAGTAGAACAACAGGATATAATTATTGGGAGCAGACAGGGGGGCTCCAATGGTTATGAGTCGTTGGATGTTGTTGGTTTTGGTGGTCGGTTTCGGTTCCCTTTGTGCACGAAGGGGGGCGCAAACAGACATCAGGCAGCAGGATCACTGGGTTGACCGTGGGCCGTCTTCGTTTCTTGTGCACGAGAGACGAGGTTGGTTTGCTTCAACCACAGGCTATTTTTGGCATAATTAATTAAAAAACCAAATAATGATTTATGATTCTGAAGGGGTGATAAGAATCAAGGGGGGATTGAGAGAAAATGGTGGTTTTTCAATGTATGTGATGTATAGATTGGGGAGAGATGACAGCTAAAATGGTAAAACAACGAAATGTGCATGGAAGCAGGAGACGGTGATAGAACGGTGGTGGAACCAGTGGTTTCACAGGCACAGGCCGCGTCAGCGAGGGTTTTGTTATGAATTCCTTAGAGGAACATCTGAGATTAGAGTGTACTGTCTCCCAGGACAGGAGGGAGAGAGGTTCATCTTAATGAAACGTGAGTTTATTAGTGTTAAAGGTTATTCAGTTGTCATGACAACACGTCGCATGACAACCAGAAGGCGGGGCCGTCGTTGCGACGACGAACATCTATAAGTCGGACGGTGTTTCCGGGTGTAAGGCAGACTAGAATCTGACCGAGAGCGAGTAGGACTGAGATCACACAGAGGACCTTCTCTCCTCTCATCACGAGAGAGGGGGGGGGGGGGGGGGAGGAAGAATGCCACGACATCAGTAGCTTCGGCTACCACGAGGATGGTCTTAGGCTAACGAACAGGCCTGAACACTATTGGACTGAATCACAAAAGGACAATCTGAACACACCGAAAGATCATTAGAATAGACTCTTCAAGGACGATACAATTTGATAACATCTGATAACATCTGATTATGAGGTTTCTGTTTAGAGAAATAAAACAACGCTTTTCCTCACAAGGTATCTCACGTTGTCGAAGTGTCGAATTCTTACGGAAGTGGAGGAGTATTATGGTTTATGGATTGCACTAATGGGGGAAGATAAGGATCTTATCTACCAGTATCGGAGACGTCAGGACCATTAAAAGTACACAACGCAGAGGAATTGGATGGAGAGCCAAACAGACGAAGACGTGATACTGGCCAGTTTGATCAGAATCTTACATGAGTGTATGCCTTGCTTTTCCCATATAGGGAATCTTATAGGTCGTTTTCCAATCAAGAGTGCATTGTTATTGAATAAGGGAGTATGTTTGTGCCATTTATGTGGGTTAGGATATTTTCTTTGTGTTTCACACCATATCCGGATCGCATGAGTAATTATGGGGCCAAATTTCCGTTCGCAATGCTTGATTGGTAGTTTAGTGTATGCTATGTCCTTCAGTCTATGTGGGGCTACTATGTTTTCTTCAAATTTTCTCCAGGATACTAATGCTTGGGGATCAAACCATGTTGTCAATGGTCTTAATGTGTACGCCTTAAAATAGTGGAACAAATCTGGAAATGCCATGCCACCGTCTGCTTTATTTCTCTGTGCGGTGGATCTTTTTATACGTGGTGGTTTGTTATTCCAAATAAATTTGTATGTGGAGGAGTGTAATCTTTTCCAGTAACCCTCTGGAGGGGGTAACGGTAGCATTGAGCTGAAGAAGTTGATTCTAGGTAGTACGTCCATCTTAACTATTGATATCCGTGCCTGTACTGAGTTTTAAAGTTTTGCCCACCTATCAAGGTCGTCTTTGATTTTGTTTTGGATTTTTGTGTAATTGTGCTTCACCGTTTGTCTTATGGTGGGGAATATTTCCACTCCCAAACATCTAAAATGTTTTACCATAGGTATCTCTCCTGGGAGGGTTATATCTTTTTTTGCAGGGGCGTTAAGTGGAAGGAAAGCCGACTTCGGCCAATTTATCTTGAATCCCGATAAATCTCCAAAGTTCTCAATCAACTTGAGCAGATGAGGCAGTGTGGTGTTGGGGTTTTGCATGAACAGTATTACGTCGTCCGCATATAAACTAATTTTATGTTGTGTACCCTTGATTACGATTGGTTCTATGGATTGGGATTGTCTTATATATTGTGCTAAAGGTTCTAATGATAGATCGAATAGTCCGGGACTAAGAGGGCAACCCTGTCTAGCTGAGCGTGATACCGGAAAGATTCCGGAGGTGATTATACCTGTTGTAATCATGGCCGATGGGTCTTTGTATACTACTTTAATCATATCAATGAAACCTTTACCTAACCCCATCTTCTCTAATACTGCCCATAGATACGACCATTCCAGCCTGTCAAAAGCTTTCATTGCATCCAGGGACAGCATCACCTTAGGTATGGTGTCGTCCTTGTCGGCATCTAGTACGTGCAGTATTCGTCTTATGTTATCAGTGATCAGGCGGCCTCTTATGAAGCCAGTTTGGTCCGGATGAACTAAAGACGTCATATGCTTTTGTAATCTGATGGCTAATACCTTAGAGTACAGTTTGATATCGGTTCCGAGGAGGCTTAAGGGTCTGTAACTACCGCACTCGGTGGGGTCTTTGTCTTTTTTGAGAAGGACTGTTATGAGTGCAATATTTTCGTTCTTATGGAAGTTCCCCTCCTTGACTGAGTATAAGATCATATTTAGTAATAAGAGTCCAATTATGTCCCAACAAGAGAGGTACATTTCTGGTGGGATACCGTCTCTTCCAGGAGCCTTACCACTTTGCATTTCGGATATGGCCTTCTTGAGTTCCTCTAGTGTGATCGGTGTTTCTAACTGTTTAGCGTCATCCTCTGAAAGTTTAGGGAGAATAATTTGATTAAGATATGTGTCCATTTTGTTTTGATCGAAGGTCGTTTCTGATTTATATAAGTTGGAGTAGAATTCTTTGAATGTCACGTTTATTTTTTCCGGGTCTGTTTCAAGTACTTGTTGTGCTCTAATGGTAGTTATATCTGCAAATTTTGCATTAATTCTTAATCGCATGGCTAATAGGTGACTAGGTTTAGAACCTTGGGAGTACTGCTGTTGTCTTGTGCTACGTATTTGTATTTCCGATTGTTGTCTGTATATGGCATTGATCTATTTTTTTAGTACCTTAACTTGATTTTCTAGTCGAATTGAGTTGTTGTATTGTAAATAATTAAATAACGTTGAGTAAAGCGTTTCCAGTTCAGCCAGTTTTGTGCATCGATTCTTGCGCATTTTGGAGGAAAAGCTATCAGTGAAATCCTTGATCATTCCCTTTACCGACATTATTATTCTGGGGTCTTGCACCGAGTTTGCATTCTCCCGTAGGAATACTATAAGAGCTTCTTTGAGTTGTGTAATGAATTCCTTGTTATTAAGCAGCATCGAGTTAAATCGCCATCTTGGGGCTCGGGAAGATAGTATACCAAATGTTCCTTTTAGGAGTAAATAACAGTGATCTTATAGTGCATTGGGTATCATTTCCACTTCATAGTTATCAAATAGTCTCGGGGATGCAAAGACATAATCTATTCTGGATAATGTGTTATGTCTCGCAGATCGACAAGAGTACTTTCGGGTCGTGGGATTAAGTGATCGCCATAAGTCATTTACACCTGTAATCTTCGACCAATCCTTTAATGCATTAGATGAATTATTTTGTTCGCTGGAAAAGGCGAGGTAAGATTTGTCCATCCTTGGATTCCAAATGGCATTAAAATCCACACCTATTATAAATGAGTAATCGGGAAGGTCTAACATTGCTTTGGTTAGTGTAGTGAAGAAACCCTCTTCGTACAAATTTGGGGCGTATACCGCTGCCAACGCTATTTTCCTGTTCTTGTGTACAATCTTAGCTATAGTTATCCGACCATCTACATCAGACCATACTCCCTTTAATTCAATATTCAACTTACGTCTAACGACTATGGCTACACCTCGAGTTCTCGTACCAAAAGAAGAGTGACTAATATTATGATATGTGTTGTCCGCTAACGTATCTATGTCTTTCTCTAGAATGTGCGTTTCGCTTAGCAGAACAACGTCCACCTGTTCTTTTTTCATCAGTGTGAGCACGCTTTTGCGTTTGTGTTGGTTATTTATTCCCCCAGTGTTCCAGATCATTATATTCAAACTAGCCATAATCTATACATGTTGTTGTGTAGTTATTGGTAATGCTTCTGGAGTGCGAGGCAACAATAGATATACATCCAACTAGTGAGGTCCCGTTGAGAGCCGAGCTTAAAAACATACATATAAAAATCCCCCTTCCCCCCCTCCCATCGAGAGTCGTACAGGATTGTGTCCCATAGACACATCCTACATTTATGACTGATTGATTGATTGATTGAAAACTTTATTAACAGATTGCAGAATGGGTACAATACAGTACAGCTCAATACACACAATTGTTAAGGGGATGCAGACCAGAGAAAGACTTTCGTCTTTCGTCTTGACATACATGACATACAGATAGTCAGTACTGCTACATCTATACATTTATGACATACCAGATTTGCAAATACAGTACTGTTTGTGATACAGAAGGAGTCAGGAAAAGGGAGTATATACATTTGACGTAGAAACTGTACATTGGAGGAGGTTGGGTGGGGGGGGTTGGGTACACTGGGATATTGACAACCATACTGGGTAATCTACATTGGCGGTGGTTGGGGGGGGGGGGGGGGGCACACTGTATATACAAGCAAAACTGTACATTGAGGGGGGGGGGGGGAGACACTGTACAAACAAACAAAATTGTACATTGGACTATTGACAAAACCATACTAGGTAAATGACTGTACATTGGAGGGGGTTGGGTTAGGATATTTACAGGGGCCAGTGTTGAATTGCTCCCTTAGGCCACCGGATTACCCAAATTGAGCTTTGTAATCCTATTCTTCCTATGCTAATTGCCATAGGATCTAAAACTTTCATTCTAATTCGATAGAATGTCGCTTTTGGTCTTGCGCCTTCCCATTAATGTACTAACAATAGTTTGAAAAATGAAAAATATACCTTCATTAATATATTCATTTGAACCTTCTACTAACTTATGTAGGAAACATCAGAAAAAAGGAAAAGAGTGGAGATAAACACTGACACCTTAAAATGAAAAAAGATAACAATGAAAGATAAAAAATAAAAAAATTTGTGAGAACTAAAATAAAACTCATCAGAGAAAAACAGAGAAAATAAAATTGAGTAAAGTGAAAAAAGAGAAAAATAGAGACTTTTAGAGCTACATTGTGCAAATCTCTAAATCAGTGGAGTAATTATTTAAAATATTAGAATAACCTTGTTGTGCTTATACATTTAGATGTGGCTAATGTCTTTTTATTTTTTATTTTTTTTTAAAGCCTTATTAAAGCCTAATTAAACTTCAGTCCTTGAATCCTATGCTTATTCACACCAGATGTTAGTGTTAAATTTACAGGCCTTCGAAGGGGTGCATTATATTCTAGAAGGTTGTAGAATACTAGTAAATATGTAAACACTGCTGTTATGATCCAGAATGATCTTCCTACCCAGGGGTCATGACCTTCTAGTATTTTCCGGGATATTCCTTTGTGTCCCTGAGCAGTCGAGAGAGGAGCCCAGAATGTTCCAGAATATTCATAATGTCAATGTTGGATTATTGTCTCCACAGAGACCAGAAGACTGTAAATATAATGCCTTACGAGCCATATTAAACATCTTGTGCCTTATTGTTGCCAGCGTGCATATCATCTGTTACTTTTGTTGAGCCGTGGTAAAGTCATTCTAATAAAATTACTAAAATACAAAGAAATAGAGAGATGAGTAAGCTTATCTGATTCGAGCCAGTGTTGCGTCCTGCCCGGGGGGACCTGATCCATGTAGCTTCATGTAATCTTCGGCGGCTGTAGGCGTGCGTATTCCCTGTCTAATACCGTCTTTTCCCATGATCGATAATAGTGCCGGGTAGTTAAGAATTGGCCTGAGACCACTCTTGAACATTCTCTGCATCACATCCTTGTAGGGGAAACGCTGAGCGATGGCCTCCTTACATAGATCAGATTAAACCGAATATATATATTTATTACTTGAGATATATTGTATAATATTTGTATATCGTCTGATATCCCTTGTATATTCTTTGTACATATACACGGAATATCCCTTTACCTAGGTACAGGCCAGACCATAATATTCGTTCTCCTATTGGACAGCGACCCCCTAGGCGCCACGGCCATACCCCCAATGTCTAGTTCAAAGCCACCGCTAAGACATGTCTCAACATGCCCAGGTTTGCGCAGTAATACGAGACAGAAATAAGGTTGGCACTAGATTATTCACCTTACGTATAAATACATTGCAGGTGGATACAGCAGTTGTGTTACCCCAACAAGTTGAAGCCTTCACCATGATACAACGTGCTGTGAAGTGGGCCCGTTTTGCCCCTAAATAGAGCCTTGAGACCGCGTGCGAATTGATAGCTAAAGTGTCAGAGTTTAACGCTGTATCGTCGAGTTCGACTTATTCTATTAGCAAGTAATAGTCTATTATGTATAGTGTATCGTGCGGCTACCGTTCTACAGTGACCAGCATTACCACAGTTTCATCGTACCGAGCTAGTGTGCTTATCCAGGCTGGGCGGCCTAACCTTGTGCCGCCATCCTAGGAGCCCTAGACGAGAACCGTGTGGATATGTACACTGGATAACCTACACCGACGAATGCAGAGCCCTTTTCGGCTGGATTATATTGCTTTGGTCCTGTGGCTGCTGGAGCAGAGAACCGTCTACCCCCACTACCGTGTGGGATCTACCCTGTGAGGAGCCCCGTCGAGCCCGCCTCTAGGACTCAGAGGCTGGCTAGCTTTCATCCATGCTGCAGTGCATACCGGAGTATAGCTGTTGCTTTGTCTAAGGACCAAGGGATTATTGCACCGTCTCCTGTACCTGGAGTCTCTTTATTCCTCGTTGATCCAGACTTTTGCTCCCGACAATTCCTCTCCCCTGCTGGCTTACAACCGGAGGGAACCCCCTTAGTATCTCCAGCTGACCTACGAGTGTACCTTATATAATTCTTATGCTACAGGTGGTATTAATTATCCCCATCGTAATATGCTCATGGACTTACGCTCTTGACCTATTCATGCACATTCTTCGCCTTACAAGCGCGACTCTAATTCTCAATACTGTAATATAATATTGCTGCTCTTCTAATAAATATTCCAAACAGGACTTTCTTTGTTAAGCCGTGTTATTGTGTGGGTGTTCATCACATATACCTGTGTACTGTATGGCCAGTAGTAAAGTACATAACTCAGTAGTGGTTTAATGATACCATACTTATCAATACAATCAGGGAATTGTACCCCTCAGTTACAATAGCTATTGAATTTTCACCATATTTCAGTTTCCCCCTTTGATTGCGCGCTGCTCTAATGATGGCGTCTCTTATTACCGTCTTACGCAGGGTAACAATGATAACTCTCGGACCGTTACCTCTTTGGCCTCGTGTACCGACTCTGTAACATTGGTCCACTGTCGGCGCTGTGGGAAGGTTGTTATTACCTAAAATATCTACTAACACTGTTGGTAAGCTGTCGTCTGTGCATTTGACTGATTCATCCAGTCCCACGATGCGGATATTATTTCGCCTGTAGTAACGTTGGGTCTCGAGATGCCTCTCCATTGCTTTCTCTTCGACTTCTTGTATTTTCTTCCGACATTCTTCCTCCACCTGTTTTATCTCCGTCGATAATTCTGTTAATCCATCGTTGAGGTTCTTCTCGTTCACTTGGACCCTCTGTGTAATTTCTATCACCGTATTCTCCACTGCCGTGATTCGCCCGGCCTGTACAGCTGCTTCCATCACCAGTTCGAATTTAGCATCGATGTGTGCTTTGAATTCCTCGATAGCGACCATCTGTTCCTTCATCAGGATAGTCAGAGAGTTGAAGTCGGGATGTGAAATTGCACTGCTTGTGTCAGATGATGTTGTGGGTGCAATGATGGACCCGATGAGTTTGTTGGAGATTATCTTCTCAAATTCCCCTGCTTTATCTTTTACGGTATTTTTACACGTCGTTACCGTTGTGTCGTCAACTGCTGTCTCCCTCTCGAGGCCAGTCGTCGTTGGTCCCGGTATTTTCTCTACTATAGACCCCCCATCGGGGCTAGTCTCCAACGGTACCGCTGCTGTGTCAGCTGTGCCCTTCGAACGTGTCAAAATCGGCGCCGTTGGAGGGTTTTTCTTTCCACTCTTTTTCTTATCATTAATATCCATGTTGAGTCTTTCTGTCTTTTGATATAGTTAGTAGAAGGTCTTATCAATACATACGATGTGGTTTAATCTCTTTTGGTATTGTTCAAATAAGGTTTTTAAACGAAATTAACGTTGACAGGAGCGGAGCTATAACCAAACGCGTATCGCTTCACATTGCGTTCAAACCGGAAGCCTGTATGTTGGAGAACCAGCGGTCTTCCGCTCCTCCTCACTCGAGTGAGGAGGAGCGGAAGACCGCTGGTTCTCCAACATACAGCGGTGTGCTCTTCAGAATGTACCGGGAGAAACGTTTACTGTACCCCGCAGACATAATAAGCATATAAGCAGTGCTTACTAACATTATTAGTTACGTTATTTCTGACCGAATTAGTCATTAATTTGTCTAGCACAGTCTCTAACAGTGTAACAGTAAGAAGCATTTTGGATAAAAGTATTCTGTACTTCTGTCTTTGCTCTCACTCGAGTGAGGAGGAGCGGTAGACCGCTGGTTCTCCAACATACAGCGGTGTGCTCTTCAGAATGTACCGGGAGAAACGTTTACTGTACCCCGCAGACATAATAAGCATATAAGCAGTGCTTACTAACGTTATTAGTAGTGCTGTCAAACGATTAAAATATTTAACTCGATTAATCGCATGATTGTCCATAGTTAACTCGCGATTAATCGCAAATTAATCGCATTTTTTTTTTTACCTTAAACAGATCTTTTTCAAGTTCCAAGTTTTAATACTCTTATCAACATGCGAGTCAACAAATGCTTGCTTTGTGCAGCCATTTAACACAAAAGGATGACCCTCATGCATTGCAAATTTGCATCAAATTCAAAACAGAGTGATGCACAAAATAACTTAAAAGAAAATAATAATTTAAAACAATGAATAAAGTGTGCATGAAATAATAGGGGAAAGAAAACGTTAGGAACTTGTTACATTCACACACACAAGGGCTGATTAATCACACACCCCCCTCTCTCCCTCACACACACACTCTCCCAGCTCTTTTTCTCTTTTGCCCCTTCCTCATCTCCTCACCCCCCTCTCTCTCTATATCTCACACACACACACACACACACACACACACACACACACACACACACACACACACACACACACACACACACACACACACACACACACACACACACACACACACACACACACACACTTCAGAAACAAACATAGTATCAATGAGAGCATCAATAATACACCTGAGTGAAGTCTAGTTAATCTTGAGTTAAACAAATTAGTGGCATTAATAGAATCGGGAGTTAACGCGATATATTTGACAGCCTTAGTTATTAGTTACGTTATTTCTGACCGAATTAGTCATTCATTTGTCTAGCACAGTCTCTAACAGTGTAACAGTAAGAAGCATTTTGGATAAAAGTATTCTGTACTTCTGTATGACAACAATGTATGCCTTTCAAATGTTAAATGATAAATGATTAAATGATACACAGCGAAATCTACGCTCTCGCCTCATCCTGCTTTCGCCAACGGCAGCGATGTGAAAGGCGAGGCGAACTCCAGCAGTAGCGCGCTTGCTGCCGCGGGGGCGTGCCACGCGCGTCACGTGGCCGTCTCGGCCAATCAGGCCTACCCCGGAAATGGAAACGGTTGCGGAACTGATACAGGCGGCAGGGCCAGGCCAAAACACAGAATCACAAACACAACCTAGACACAAAAGCAATGACGCCATAAACACACTTAGACACAAAGGCAATGACACAAACAACAACCAGACAGGGGGATGACATCAAACACAGACAGGGATGGCCCAGGATAACAGATAATTAGAAATCCACTCAATGATTTGAAACCAACATAAAATTGCCGACCGCACCATCGGGCTTAGGTCACCAGAGGGAGGTAGGGAGCCAATGTCAGGAGGAGAGAACTGTCCACTGTTATTCTCATGCCCGGTCCAGCCAGGGCCGGGTCTTGGAACGTAAGTGTGGTGATGAGTACCAAGTATCTCATGATGCAGCAGTTAAGGTGTTGATACCATTCAGCACCACATATCTTGTGAAGCTGGCTTTTTATCCATGACAGCTCTGAAAACAAAATATAGGGCCAAGTTGAGCCTTGAGGATGACATGCGTGTTGCCTTGTCAAAGATCTCCCCACGTATTGACCATCTTATTAGCCAGCAGCAGCAGACCTCGCATTGAGCTAGAAATGTATACTGAGTGAACAAGTGCTTATTTTCAGTATTTATTTATATTTTTTGAGAAATGGTAACTTGGTGATCCTTTTCTGTATTTAAAAAAAATACATGATTTTCTGTTTTTGAGAAATGGTCAAACGTATCCAAATATGCTATTTTTATGGAGAACAGTGCAGCTGCAACAGATAGCACTTTAGTGATCCTTTTCTGTATTTAAAAAAAAACACATGATTTTCAGTTTTTGAGAAATGGTCACACTTATCCAAATATGCAATTTTTATGGAAAAGTGTGCAGCTGCAACAGATAGCACTTTAGTGATAATTTTCTGTAATTTTATTAAAAATATGCTATTTTATTTACTACTACAAGCAGTGTAATGTCAACAGTACTAAGCCATTTAGACCTGAAACACTTTAATAATGCATTATATAGCCTGCATATACACACAAATGTGTTTCCCGGTTTCTTAAATAAACATTATTTCGAAAGCAAGCACTTTTGTCATCATTGTAGCAAAAAAGACAGGACCGGAAAAGTCTTTATCGTATGTAGGGGTGCCCTGGAATATTTTATTGAACACAGGGGTGCCTTGGCAGCAGAAAGTTTGAGAACCCCTGCCTACGCCACCCCCATACCTCCGTCATCAGCTCTATTTTCAATATTTTAAAATGTTCTTATATACCCAAGTTGCTATTGCATCCACATTGCCTGTGGTGCATTTTTTCCTATTGCTAGGTTTTAGTGAGTTTTTCCTTACCTTCTCGTGGGGTATGTCTGGGAGTGTTGCATTCATTTATTTAAAAATGTTTGGACTTCATGGTTCATGTTGATTTTGTTTTGTTCTTGATTTATTGTGATGTTTCTTCTTGATTTGTTTAAAGAAGACGTGTCCGGCCCATGGGGACATTAACGTGTGTTGTCGGGCCTTACAAATACATTTGATTTGATTTGATTTGATTTGATAAACCTACAGGTCACGTAGGTATATTATAAGCTTCATGTAAACCTACAGGTCTCTCTAGTCATCATATTATAAACTGTATGTAAACCTACAGGTCTCTAGTTGTCATATTATAAACTGTATGTAAAACTACAGGTCTCTCTAGTCATTAATTAAGCATTACATCACGCGCAGGAGTGGTTTGTGAACAATAAACCATGCCTAGGGGTGGTCGTTAGACCCCCCTAGGCATGGTTTATTTTTCACAAATCACGACTGCAAGTGGTGTAATGCTTTTATACAACTGCCACATTCATCCAACCTTATTGCTATACAATAAACACATAATCGAAGATTTATTGAAAAAACCATCCGCCAGAAAAAGTAGTTCACAAAAAAGAAAAAAAGAGAAGTTGCCTCCATGTGGAAGCAGCTCGGAAGTGCATTCAACTGTTCTCAATAGGACATCATCCAACTGTCTTTCAACTAAGACATCCAACTAACTAACACATCCAACTGTCTTTCAACTAAGGCATCCAACCAACTAACACATCCAACTGCCTTTCAACTAAGACATCCAACCAACTAACACATCCAACTTTTCTTTAGTTTTTAATTATGAAGTTAGTGGTTGTTATTGGAATGATTGATTGATTGATCGAAAATTTTATTACCAGATGCAGAATGGGTACAATACAGTACGGCTCAATACACACAATTGTTAAGGGGATGCAGACCTACTTTCTATAGAACTTCATTCTTAGATGCCTCTATTGAAAGTAGGTAAAAAAAAAAAAAAAAATTGCAATTAATCAATCAATCAATTCGCGCGATTTTTATTTTGTTCTACAATGACTCATGACCCATCAATTACATCATCCAACATTGTTTAAGCAACTAAGACAGACATTGTGTGTGTGTGTGTGTGTGGGTGTGTGTGTGTGTGTGTGTGTGTGTGTGTGTGTGTGTGTGTGTGTGTGTGTGTGTGTGTGTGTGTGTGTGTGTGTGTGTGTGTATGCGACCGAGTGAGTGTGTCTGGAAGCCAGACAGTGTGAGAGATTGAGCTCTGGCAAGGAAGGGGAAGAAAAAAAGATTGCAAATTAATCAATCAATCAATCAATCAATTCGCGCGATTTTTATTTTGTTCTACAATGACTCATGACCCATCAATTACATCATCCAACATTGTTTAAGCAACTAAGACAGACATTGTGTGTGTGTGTGTGTGTGTGTGTGGTGTGTGTGTGTGTGTGTGTGTGTGTGTGTGTGTGTGTGTGTGTGTGTGTGTGTGTGTGTGTGTGTGTGTGTGTGTGTGTGTGTGTGTATGCGACCGAGTGAGTGTGTCTGGAAGCCAGACAGTGTGAGAGATTGAGCTCTGGCAAGGAAGGGGAAGAAAAAAAGATTGCAAATTAATCAATCAATCAATCAATCAATTCGCGCGATTTTTATTTTGTTCTACAATGACTCATGACCCATCAATTACATCATCCAACATTGTTTAAGCAACTAAGACATTGTGTGTGTGTGTGTGTGTGTGTGTGTGTGTGTGTGTGTGTGTGTGTGTGTGTGTGTGTGTGTGTGTGTGTGTGTGTATGTGTGTGTGTGTGTGTGTATGCGACCGAGTGAGTGTGTCAGATAGTGTGAGAGATTGAGCTCTCGCAAGGAAGGGGAATAAAACAAAATTGCAAATGAATCAATCAATCAATCAATTCGCGCGATTTTTATTTTGTTCTACAATGACTCATGACCAGTGATGCCACTAACGCGTTACTAAGTAACGCGTTATTGTAATCTGATTACTTTTCCCCGAAAATAGTAATCTAACGCGTTAATCTTTACAAGCCAGTAATCTGATTGCAGTTACTTGTCCAAGTGGCCGTGCGTTACTATTTCGTTACTATCTCATCATAATGCAGGCGGAATGCAGTATTTTCTTTCGTTTTCGACAGTCAAATATACGTTTGGAAAGCTTTTCCTTGTATTGGGGAGTGACGTCACAGCACGCAACCTCGCGTGTTGATCCATGCTGGTGGGCGCGGCTGTTATTGTTATTATCAGGCTGACCTGCGAGCTAGCAGGGAGACACTCGCGCTCGTAACGCTTTCTGGCACTGGAAGTTCACTAGTCTACTTAACGTTTGTGTAAACTAAGCCGGGTGAAAAAAACATTCACTTTGCGGAGGAAACAAAATACTGTCTACCGCATATGGAATATACAGCACAGCACGACCATCGACTTCTACAGGACTCGGAGTCGGAGCTGCACCAGCCAAACAGTATGTTCTACCTTTGAGTTAAACATATTTTGCAGTGCACTATTCATGAACATGGAACACCATACTGCAGTATGTAGGTTGTCAGTAGCACACTGACAACACTGCAGTATATATATTCCCTCCCCGCCGTATGTATATTTCCCTCCCACCCACCCACCCCCTCCTAATGTACAGTCCCCTCCCCATCATATGTATATACTCTGTCAGGATCTAGGGGTAACAGTACTGTATATTTGAATACCGCTTATGTCACAAATGTATCAGTACTAAATACCTATATGTCCCTATGCCATAAATGTCATGTATGTTGTGTATGTCATAAATGTGACGACGACCAGTTGAACTTCTCTGCTCACATTGCAGCGACAACCAGAACCTGCCGATTCCTCCTGAGCAACGTCAGAAGGATACGCCCCTTCCTGACAAAAGAAGCCACCCAACTCCTCGTCCAATCAACAGTCATCTCCCGCCTCGACTACTGCAACGCACTGCTCGCTGGCCTCCCGGCCACTGCCACTAAGCCTCTTCAACTCATTCAGAACGCAGCGGCCCGCCTGATCTCAAACCTACCGAAGTCGGCCCATGTCACCCCACTTCTTAGGGACCTGCACTGGCTCCCCATTGCTGCACGAATCCGCTTCAAGGCCCTTGACCTAGCATACCGTGCGGCAAAGGGAACTGCTCCCGCCTACCTCCGGTCAATGGTCTCTAACTACACACCCTCAAGACCCCTACGCTCTGCATCTTCTGGCCGCCTCAGACCTACTCCTATCCAAGCTCCGGGAGGGTCATCAAAGAGAAGTCGCCTATTCTCAGTCCTTGCCCCACAATGGTGGAATGAACTACCCACCCCAGTTAGGACAGCCGAAACACGTCCAATCTTTCGCCGTCGACTAAAGACTCACTTCTTCAACCATTATCTGAATTAAAAAAAAATAAATAAAAAAATCTAACCCTAACTAACCATACTGTCATGCACTTGTCCTAATAAACTAACCTACACTGTAGCACTCAACACTTTGATGAACATTGTTACTCAGCTGATAGAGTTGTGCTCTTCCTGATGGCTTGTCGTACAGAACTTGTAAGTCGCTTTGGATAAAAGCGTCAGCTAAATGACTAAATGTAAATGTAAATGTAAATGTCTATATGAATTGAAAATGGGGGACCCTGATGGAAACAAGACAAACGTCTTTCTCAGGTCTGCATCCCCTTAACAATTGTATGTATTGAGCCGTACTGTATTGTACCCATTCTGCAATCTGTTAAATAAAGTTTTCATTCATTCATTCACACAATAATAAATAATAATAACGTAGAACCATATCTGAATGGGGCAGGCCTCAAAGGTAGGCTACATATCAGCCTACATGTGGTGTTATTGACCATTTATCTTTTGTGAAATCTATAGATCTATAGATAGCAAGATAGGCCTACCTGCCCTATTAGTACATTTTACTCAAACTGAGTACATTTTACTAAATTTTTTTTGTCATTCATATGTTGTGGCAGCAGCAGGGGGGACGACTTCGTAACCTAGTTACTTTCAAAGTAACTAAGTTACTCTGATAATCAAGTAATCAGTAAAGTAACTAAGATTACTTTTTAAAGGAGTAATCAGTAATCAGTAATCAGATTACTTTTACAAGTAATCTGTGGCATCACTGCTCATGACCCATCAATTACATCATCCAACATTGTTTAAAGGACTAAGACATTCGCCGTGACAGAATCGCTTTATATTTAGTCGTTATGACGCTATCAACATATCCATTTGTTAAAGATTATTGTCCGCCATCTTGTTTTTTCCAAAAAATCCGCACGCCGGAGTGATGTGATTCGGTTGTGGGCGAGTCCTGGGACCAGGAGCGTGGATTGTGACAGATACATACGTGTAAATGGACTGTTTCAGCCAATCAGAATCAAAAAATGTGCATGCCGTTGTATTTAATGTGTAATGTAAGTTAATTTAGTTACTATAAGTTGCATGCCATCGATGGCTTAGCAGATTGTCAGTAGAAAGGTCATGTTTCTATGTTATGGTATGGAGTGAGTCTCTCTCCTGCACCTCTGAAGTGAACCTGGCTCCCCTGCCTCCTGTTGTGTTAAACGATGTTATCAGACGGCAGCCTCCTCCAACACCATGGGACGTGTGAGTCTGTGTGATTTCATGAACGTGCAAGTTTGTGTGTGCATGCGTATGTCTGTATAGTGTGTGCGTGGGTGTGTGGGTGTGGGTGTTATGTGTATGTGTATGTGTATGTGTATGTGTATGTGTATGTGTATGTGTATGTGTGTATGTGTATGTGTATGTATGTGTGTGTGTGTGTGTGTGTGTGTGTGTGTGTGTGTGTGTGTGTGTGTGTGTGTGTGTGTGTGTGTGTGTGTGTGTGTGTGTGTGTGTTATTATGTGTGTGTTTGTGTGTGTCTGTCAGTCACTTTCTATTCCCAGCATGGTATTTTGAGTGGCAGCTGGTGATTCTGAGTGGCAGCTTTTCATCCCTCAAAAACAACAATACAACGTCTGATTATAGTAGTTTAAAGGGCAGTGCCACTCAAACTCAATAAGAATGTGTGCTATATTGTAGGCGTGTAACGACACACAAATCTGACAGTTTCAATAAAAATTTATATTTTTGATTCTGTGTAAATTATGAGAATCACTGTATGAAGAGACAGTGATCACCTCCAGTCTGAACCAGAACTACTGTATGAAGAGACAGTGATCACCTCCAGTCTGAACCAGAACTACTGTCTGAACCAGAACTACTGTCTGAACCAGAACTACTGTATGAAGAGACAGTGATCACCTCCAGTCTGAACCAGAACTACTGTATGAACCAGAACTACTGTCTGAACCAGAACTACTATCTGAACCAGAACTACTGTATGAAGAGACAGAGATCACCTCCAGTCTGAACCAGAACTACTGTATGAACCAGAACTACTGTCTGAACCAGAACTACTGTATGAAGAGGCAGTGATCACCTCCAGTCTGAACCAGAACTACTGTCTGAACCAGAACTACTGTCTGGACCAGAACTACTGTATGAAGAGACAGTGATCACCTCCAGTCTGAACCAGAACTACTGTCTGAACCAGAACTACTGTCTGAACCAGAACTACTGTATGAAGAGACAGTGATCACCTCCAGTCTGAACCAGAACTACTGTCTGAACCAGAACTACTGTCTGAACCAGAACTACTGTATGAACCAGAACTACTGTCTGAACCAGAACTACTGTATGAAGAGACAGTGATCACCTCCAGTCTGAACCAGAACTACTTCAGAGTTGATCGCTGTCACTTCATACAGTGATTCTGGGACAAAATGATAATAGCAGTACACGTCATAATACAAATCACCAGACCGGACATGTAAGTAGAAGAAATGCATTGTTTGTTTTGGTCTTTTCGCAGGTCACATAAGACAATTCGACAATTGGAGACCAATCAAATACCTCATCCTTTAAAAGAATGAATGAATCCATACTCTATTCAGTATGAGACTGACTGAGGCTGGTAGAGTGTCTGGAAATTGCACGTTAATCCTACAGCTGGAGAAAACGATTTGAAAGTTATCCAACAGTGGAACACAGTTTACCCAGAGAGGAGCTGGCAAATTGCACTGCAGCTGATTGCAATTAGACTGAATACAAAAAACACACACACACACGCACGCACGCACGGACGCGCGCCCGCACGCACACACACACACACACACACACACACACACACACACACACACACACACACACACACACACACACACACACACACACACACACACACACACACACACACACATACACACACACACACACATCCACACACACAAACACACACACACACACACACGCACAGATGCATATTAATACTGGGTAATATGAAAGTATAAATCAATAAAAATAATCATACACACAACACATACATAGATATATAATAAACATAAATATATAAACATTGGCTCAAATGGTTACACGGAAATTCACTTCATGCATAAATTAACACAGACACACATGCACATACAAATACAAATTGACATTCATGCACAAACAAAGGACACATTAGGTAACTGACATACACACATGTACACACACACAGACACACACACACACACACCAGCCTCGCACGCACGCACATGCACAAACACACACACACACATGCGTGTGCGAGCGCAGGTGCACGCACACACACACTTACACACTCAGACCACCTGAGGTTTTGTAATTTCTGGCCAAATCAACACCTCAATTAACAGAGAATGAGACACTGAGTTTAAATATGAGGCTGAATGCAGAGTGATTGTGTTGTTTACTGTTCCACAATGTACCTGTCCCTGTATGAATACTACATACAACAATATGTATGAGTACTACATACAACAACCTGTATGAGTATTTGTATTTGTATTCTAAATAAATACTCCTTTACAACAACCTGTATAAATACTCCTTTACAGCAACCTGTATAAATACTTCTTTACAACAACATGTATAAATACTCCTTTACAACAACATGTATAAATACTCTTTTACAGCAACATGTATAAATACTCCTTTACAACAACCTGTATAAATACTCCTTTACAACAACCTGTATAAATACTCCTTTACAACAACCTGTATAAATACTCCTTTACAACAACCTGTATAAATACTCATTTACAGCAACCTGTATAAATACTCCTTTAAAACAACATGTATGAATACTCCTTTACAACAACCTGTATAAATACTCCTTTACAACAACCTGTATAAATACTCCACTGCAACAACCTGTATAAATACTCATTTACAACAACCTGTATAAATACTCCGTTACAACAACATGTATAAATACTCCTTTACAACAACATGTATAAATACTCCTTTACAACAACATGTATAAATACTCATTTACAGCAACCTGTATAAATACTCCTTTACAACAACATGTATAAATACTCCTCTACAACAACCTGTATAAATACTCCTTTACAACAACCTGTATAAATACTCCTTTACAACAACCTGTATAAATACTCCTTTACAACAACCTGTATAAATACTCCTTTACAACAACCTGTATAAATACTCCTTTACAACAACATGTATAAATACTCCTTTACAGCAACCTGTATAAATACTCCTCTACAACAACTTGTATAAATACTCCTCTACAACAACCTGTATAAATACTCCTTTACATAAACATGTATAAATACTCCTTTACAACAACCTGTATAAATACTCCTTTACAACAACCTGTATAAATACTCCTCTACAGCAACCTGTATAAATACTCCTTTACAACAACCTGTATAAATACTCCTCTACAACAACCTGTATAAATACTCCTTTACAACAACCTGTATAAATACTCCTTTACAACAACCTGTATAAACACTCCTTTACAACAACCTGTATAAATACGCCTTTACAACAACCTGTATAAACACTCCTTTACAACAACCTGTATAAATACTCCTTTACAACAACCTGTATAAATACTCCTTTACATAAACATGTGTAAATACTCCTTTACAACAACCTGTATAAATACTCCTTTACAACAACATGTATAAATACTCCTTTACACCAACCTGTATAAATACACCTTTACAACAACATGTATAAATACTCATCTACAACAACCTGTATAAATACTCCTCTACAACAACCTGTATAAATACTCCTTTACAACAACCTGTATAAATACTCCTTTACAACATCATGTATAAATACTCCTTTACAACAACATGTATAAATACTCCACTACACCAACCTGTATAAATACTCATATACAGCAACCTGTATGGATACTTCTTTACAACAACCTGTATAAATACTTCTTTACAACAACCTGTATGAATACTCCTTTACAGCAACCTGTATGAATACTCCTTTACAACAACCTGTATAAATACTCCTTTACAACAACCTGTATAAATACTCCTTTACAACAACCTGTATAAATACTCCTCTACAACAACCTGTATAAATACTCCTTTACAACAACCTGTATAAATACTCCTTTACAACAACCTGTATAAATACTCCTTTACATAAACATGTATAAATACTCCTTTACAACAACCTGTATAAATACTGCTTTACAACAACCTGTATAAATACTCATCTACAACAACCTGTATAAATACTCCTCTACAACAACCTGTATAAATACTCCTTTACAACAACCTGTATAAATACTCCTTTACAACAACATGTATAAATACTCCTTTACAACAACATGTATAAATACTCCACTACACCAACATGTATAAATACTCATATACAGCAACCTGTATGGATACTTCTTTACAACAACCTGTATAAATACTTCTTTACAACAACCTGTATGAATACTCCTTTACAGCAACCTGTATGAATACTCCTTTACAACAACCTGTATAAATACTCCTTTATAACAACCTGTATAAATACTCCTTTATAACAACCCGTATAAATACTCCTTTACAACAACCTGTATAAATACTCATATACAGCAACCTGTATAAATACTTCTTTACAACAACCTGTATGAATACTCCTCTACAACAACCTGTATAAATACTCCTTTACAACAACATGTATCAATACTCCTTTATAACAACCCGTATAAATACTCCTTTACAACAACCTGTATAAATACTCCTCTACAACAACCTGTATAAATACTGCTTTACAACAACCTGTATAAATACTCCTTTACAACAACCTGTATAAATACTCCTTTACATAAACATGTATAAATACCCCTTTACAACAACCTGTATAAATACTCCTTTACAACAACCTGTATAAATACTCATCTACAACAACCTGTATAAATACTCCTCTACAACAACCTGTATAAATACTCCTTTACAACAACCTGTATAAATATTCCTTTATAACAACATGTATAAATACTCCTTTACAACAACATGTATAAGTACTCCACTACACCAACATGTATAAATACTCCTTTATAACAACCTGTATAAATACTCCTTTACAACAACCTGTATAAATACTCATATACAGCAACCTGTATAAATACTCCTTTACAACAACCTGTATAAATACTTCTTTACAACAACCTGTATGAATACTCCTCTACAACAACCTGTATATATACTCCTTTACAACAACATGTATAAATACTCCTTTATAACAACCCGTATAAATACTCCTTTACAACAACCTGTATAAATACTCCTCTACAACAACCTGTATAAATACTCCTTTACAACAACCTGTATAAATACTCCTTTACAACAACCTGTATAAATACTCATCTACAACAACCTGTATAAATATTCCTCTACAACAACCTGTATAAATACTCCTTTACAACAACCTGTATAAATATTCCTTTACAACAACATGTATAAATACTCCTTTACAACAACATGTATAAATACTCCACTACACCAACATGTATAAATACTCATATACAGCAACCTGTATGGATACTTCTTTACAACAACCTGTATAAATACTTCTTTACAACAACCTGTATGAATAGTCCTTTACAGCAACCTGTATGAATACTCCTTTACAACAACCTGTATAAATACTCCTTTATAACAACCCGTATAAATACTCCTTTACAACAACCTGTATAAATACTGTTAAGAGCCGATGGGCTTGTCTCTAATTATCTCAGATCACTTACTTGAGATATAACCCTTTGGCCGCTCGATATCCCCCAATGAGGTGCTAAACTCGCCAAGTTCTCGAGTCAATTACTATTTCTGTCTAGATTACTTCAAAGTCACTGGTCTAGTTATATCCAGTTGATATGAAATGTAAGCATGAAGAGTTGTTAATCTCTTCTTGTTTGTAATAAACCGAATGTATGTCTAGGAGAACCCTTATTGCCTATAATAACAATAATATTATTATTATCATTATCATCACCATCCTCATTTGTGAGGGAAGGCATATAGTGCTGATCATTTGAAAAACTTGGTTGTATTACTACTCTTTTAATAATATAACATTAGCGTACTAACACGTAATCATTGTTTGCACGCCCCAGCACAACAAACATTGCCATATATAGTATTTATACAGTACATAGCATATATATATATATATATATATATATATATATATATATATATATATATATATATATATATATATATATATAATATATAACTTTTAGCTGCAAAGCATTAACCAGTCAATTGATTCAATCTGTAGTACATGCTGCCAGTATATAGTCACCTTCAATAGGAAAACAGGGCGCGGCCGGCATCGTGGCACATTGCTGGCCGGAATCAGTCCACGAAGTCAATGGATAATTATAGAAAGTCATCTTTATTTCAAATTACAAAAAAGGACTGTATAGAAATGTCCATTACAGTTTAAAAGATTATATAAAACAAAACATCTCATCTCTAAGATCGCAATAGCCTGACACGGCTGGTGTCGTGCAAGCAAAATCCTGCATCTTGTCTTCTAAAGTAACAAATGGAAAAATCTGAACATCTGAAAAATCTGCCTCTCGAAGTTGGAGCAGCCATTTATATATCATGTCAAAACCTCTTTTCTATTGGTCCAAAAATAGTGATATCACAGTGATGTCATTTCACTAGCCAACCAACGTACAATACATAATGACCAACTCTCCTCCCCTCCTAGTTGTCATTGGCTGCCGTCTACTCCACTGATTTGTAACTTAAAAAGTAATTGTAACAGTAACAGAGTGGAAAGTCCCTCTGTCTCTAGCTGGAGCAGAGGCCGATATGGTGTAACCTCCCTTTCACTCTCTGCGCTGGAAAGCACCCTGCTCGGAGACGTCTCTAAGGCCACATTCTTATCGTTAACTCCTTCTGTATGTGCCTCTCTCGTTCTGACTTGCTCTATTAGTGAGAGAAGCAGACGGAGAGGCCTTCTGTGGGTATCATCGCCAAGCATATCATTCTTTTTAAGCAGAAACTTATGAAACATATAATTAATATAGCATTATATATATATATACCTTTATACCAACAGTATATATATGTTTCCATAATTATTACATGTGAAATCATTGGTTATATGTTTACTCTATGCAGGCAAGCCAGGCAAGGGTTAACATGTGCCAACCTGCTCCCAGCTTGGGCCTGCTCTTAGCTCAAGGCCACAGATAGAGAGAGCACATTCCCCCCCCTCTAACAGAGACTGCACTTATCAAAAAGGCTTCTGCCTCCATTCCGACTGCACATTAACTGTAACATAGTTTTAAAAGTGTACACATCACACATTGTAGTTAAATGTTGTATAATAACTTTCCCCTCGGTATGGTGATAGGAGGTCAGACACATGGGGGGAAGCACACATTCTTACAGCATCCTCTCTTATATACATGTTAAATGCTCAATATACATTGGTGGATATGTTCTGCACATCATTCTCCCCATCATTCTCCCTCTGCTTCATAAAAACAAGGGCTAACTCTGCAGGATAGATAGATCTATGCATTCTGCATTCCATTCCGCGTTTCTGCCGTGTTTCTTCTCAACTCCTTTCTGACTGGGCATTACCAGCCAGAATACATATCACATCTAGACACCTATAGTAACATATGCCTAGATTTAAAACAAATATATACAATAAACCTATTGTATTGATTCCATTGATTCCATTGATTCCATTCTCTAGGATCACGCAAGATATTGTAGTGTACACAAGTTACTGTTCCAGAGTCCACAGTCCATAGTTATCACAGTTTTACACAAGTGGGAGGAAGAATATACAGACATTCCTCATAATCATATATAATAAACATAAGAACAGGATGTCATAATAACCAGTGTCACGAGTTGGCTGTGACACTTCACAATACTCATATACAGCAACCTGTATAAATACTCCTTTACAACAACCTGTATAAATACTTCTTTACAACAACCTGTATGAATACTCCTCTACAACAACCTGTATAAATACTCCTTTACAACAACATGTATAAATACTCCTTTATAACAACCCGTATAAATACTAATTTACAACAACCTGTATAAACACTCATTTACAACAACCTGTATAAACACTCCCTTACAACAACCTGTATAAACACTCCTTTACAACAACCTGTATAAACACTCCTTTACAACAACCTGTTTAAATACTCCTTTACAACAACCTGTATAAACACTCCTTTACAACAACCTGTATAAATACTCCTTTACAACAACCTGTATAAATACTCCTTTACATCAACCTGTAAAAATACTCCTTTACAACAACCCCTATAAATACTCCTTTATAACAACCCGTATAAATACTCCTTTACAACAACCTGTATAAATACTCCTTTACAGCAACCTGTATAAATACTCCTTTACAACAACATGTATAAATACTCCTTTACAACAACCTCCATTAAATACTCCTTTATAACAACCCGTATAAATACTCCTTTACAACAACCTGTATAAATACTCCTTTACAGCAACCTGTATAAATACTTCTTTACAACAACCTGTATGAATACACCTTTACAGCAACCTGTATGAATACTCCTTTACAACAACCTGTATAAATACTCCTTTACAACAACCTGTATAAATACTCCTTTACAACAACCTGTATAAATACTCCTCTACAACAACCTGTATAAATACTCCTTTACAACAACCTGTATAAATACTCCTTTACAACAACCTGTATAAATACTCCTTTACATAAACATGTATAAATACTCCTTTACAACAACCTGTATAAATACTGCTTTACAACAACCTGTATAAATACTCATCTACAACAACCTGTATAAATACTCCTCTACAACAACCTGTATAAATGCTCCTTTACAACAACCTGTATAAATACTCCTTTACAACAACATGTATAAATACTCCTTTACAACAACATGTATAAATACTCCACTACACCAACATGTATAAATACTCATATACAGCAACCTGTATGGATACTTCTTTACAACAACCTGTATAAATACTTCTTTACAACAACCTGTATGAATACTCCTTTACAGCAACCTGTATGAATACTCCTTTACAACAACCTGTATAAATACTCCTTTATAACAACCTGTATAAATACTCCTTTATAACAACCCATATAAATACTCCTTTACAACAACCTGTATAAATACTCATATACAGCAACCTGTATAAATACTTCTTTACAACAACCTGTATGAATACTCCTCTACAACAACGTGTATAAATACTCCTTTACAACAACATGTATGAATACTCCTTTATAACAACCCGTATAAATACTCCTTTACAACAACCTGTATAAATACTCCTCTACAACAACCTGTATAAATACTGCTTTACAACAACCTGTATAAATACTCCTTTACAACAACCTGTATAAATACTCCTTTACATAAACATGTATAAATACCCATTTACAACAACCTGTATAAATACTCCTTTACAACAACCTGTATAAATACTCATCTACAACAACCTGTATAAATACTCCTCTACAACAACCTGTATAAATACTCCTTTACAACAACCTGTATAAATATTCCTTTACAACAACATGTATAAATATTCCTTTACAACAACATGTATAAGTACTCCACTACACCAACATGTATAAATACTCCTTTATAACAACCCGTATAAATACTCCTTTACAACAACCTGTATAAATACTCATATACAACAACCTGTATAAATACTTCTTTACAACAACCTGTATGAATACTCCTCTACAACAACCTGTATAAATACTCCTTTACAACAACATGTATAAATACTCCTTCATAACAACCCGTATAAATACTCCTTTACAACAACCTGTATAAATACTCCTCTACAACAACCTGTATAAATACTGCTTTACAACAACCTGTATAAATACTCCTTTACAACAACCTGTATAAATACTCCTTTACATAAACATGTATAAATACCCCCTTACAACAACCTGTATAAATACTCCTTTACATAAACATGTATAAATACTCCTTTACAACAACCTGTATAAATACTCCTTTACAACAACCTGTATAAATACTCATCTACAACAACCTGTATAAATACTCCTCTACAACAACCTGTATAAATACTCCTTTACAACAACCTGTATAAATATTCCTTTACAACAACATGTATAAATACTCCTTTACAACAACATGTATAAATACTCCACTACACCAACATGTATAAATACTCATATATAGCAACCTGTATGGATACTTCTTTACAACAACCTGTATAAATACTTCTTTACAACAACCTGTATGAATAGTCCTTTACAGCAACCTGTATGAATACTCCTTTACAACAACCTGTATAAATACTCCTTTATAACAACCCGTATAAATACTCCTTTACAACAACCTGTATAAATACTGTTAAGAGCCGATGGGCTTGTCTCTAATTATCTCAGATCACTTACTTGAGATATAACCCTTTGGCCGCTCTATATCCCCCAATGAGGTGCTAAACTCGCCAAGTTCTCGAGTCAATTACTATTTCTGTCTAGATTACTTCAAAGTCACTGGTCTAGTTATATCCAGTTGATATGAAATGTAAGCATGAAGAGTTGTTAATCTCTTCTTGTTTGTAATAAACCGAATGTATGTCTAGGAGAACCCTTATTGCCTATAATAACAATAATATTATTATTATCATTATCATCACCATCCTCATTTGTGAGGGAAGGCATATAGTGCTGATCATTTGAAAAACTTGGTTGTATTACTACTCTTTTAATAATATAACATTAGCGTACTAACACGTAATCATTGTTTGCACGCCCCAGCACAACAAACATTGCCATATATAGTATTTGTAACTGAGGGGTACAATTCCCTGACTGTATTGATAAGTATGGTATCATTAAACCACTACCGTCTTATGTACTTTAATTACTGGCCATACAGTACATGATATATATAATGATGAACACTTCCCACAATGAATCGGTTCCACACAAAGTTGTAATTAAGTATTTATTGCAGCAAAAGGTACATAATATACTTCTCTATTTTACTTTGAATGCGCTTATAAGGCAAAGGAATGTGCGTAGGCAAATCAATAATGAATGTCCATTCTCTGGTTTGATTGATTGATTGATTGAAAAGTTTATTAACAGATTGCAGAATGGGTACAGTACAGTACATCTCAATACATACAATTGTTAAGGGGATGCAGACCAGAGAAAGACTTTCGTCTTGTTTCCACCAGGGTCCCCCATTTTCAATTCATCATAACATACATGACATACAGATAGACAGTACTGCTACATCTATACATTTATGACATATCAGATTTGCAAA
Organism: Notolepis coatsorum; assembly: GCF_963971535.1. NCBI lineage: Eukaryota > Metazoa > Chordata > Actinopteri > Aulopiformes > Paralepididae > Notolepis > Notolepis coatsorum. Next base: position 38,942,993 of record NC_140169.1, on the reverse strand, counting down.
TACAGTACTGTTTGTGATACAAAAGTGTCCAGAAAAGGAGTGTATATACATTTGGCGTAGAAACTGTACATTGGAGGAGGTTGGTGGGGTGGGGTTGGGTGGGTTGGGTGAGGGCTGTACATTGGAGGTGGGGGGGGGGGGGGTTGGGTAGGGGACACACACATTTTACACTGTACATTGGAATGTTGACAAAGCCTTACTTGGTCATTTACTGTACAACTAGGTTAGGACATTTGTAGGGGCCAGTTTCGAATTGCAGTCTCACGTAGGTGTTTTTTGAGAGTGTTTTTGAAGGTGGGTAGTGATTCACATTCCTTTACAGCTTTAGGCAGGGCGTTCCACATTGATGTGGCATAATTGCGAAACGTGTTTAGTCCCTTGTTTGAGCCGAATCTGGGTTTTACATGATTTGTGGAGCTCCCTCTGGTGTTGTGATCGTGGTATTCACTGACCTTTGGGAAGTATTTTGACATGTACATGGGTACCTTGGTCGCGTAGTGTATCTTGTAGACCAGGCCCATTGCAAGTTGCTGTACTCTGTCGTCTACTCTAAGCCATCCTAGGTTGTCAAAGTGGGCAGGGGTGAGGTGGGTTCTAGGAGTCAGGTCAAGTAGTAGTCTGACTAGCTTGTTTTGAGATGTTTGTAATTTGTTTTTTAGTGCCTTTGAGGTGCTTTGGTACCATGAGGTGCAAGCATAGTCGTAGTACCCTTGAATGAGTGCTCCTGCTAGAGTCTTCAGGGTATTCTTGTTTACCAGGAGGTAATCATACAACCTGAATCTTAGGGAATTATATCTATGGTACACTAGTAATATATAGCGGGAGATACTGGAAGGGTCCCCCCGGTTGTAAGCCAGCAAGGGTAGAGGAGCTGTCGGTAATAGAGTCTGGGTCAATGATGATAAGGAGACTCCGAGTACGGGAGACGGTGCAATAAGATCTTGATCCACAGACGAATACAGCTGTTCTCCGTAGCCTGTAGCTCCACAGGGAAGAAAGCTAGCCTGCCTCAGGCTCTCTGAGGCGCAGACTCGACGTGGCTCCTCACAGGGTAAATCCCACACACGTGTGGGCGTCGGCGATTCTCCGCTCCATTATTTACAGGACCAAAAGCAAATATAATCCAGCCGTAAAGGGCTATGCAGTCGTCGGGTAGATAATCCAGTGTACATGTCCACACGGTCCTCGTCTAGGTCTCCTCGGGTGAAAGCGCCATGAAAGCAGCCCAGCCTGGATAAGCACTCTAGCTGATACGAGGAAACGTTGGTGATGCTGGTCACTGTAGAACTTTAGCCGCACGATACACTATACACAAATAGACTATTACTGACTTAATAGAAATATGTCGCACTCGACGGTATAGCGCCAAACTCTGACACTTCAGTTATTAATTCGCACGCGGTCTCAATGCTCTATTTGGGGCCAAAACAGGCCATACTTCACCGCACGTCGTATCGTGGGTGAGGCTTCAACTTATTGGTAACAACACTAAGTTTCTCCAAGTACTTCTGTATTCACCTGCGCCATATTTATATGCACAGCGAACAATCTAGTGCCAACCTCATTTCTCTCTCGTATTCTTGGGCAAGGCCGGGCATGTACAGACATGTCTTGACGGTGGCTTTGAACCTGACTTCGGAGGCATGGCCTTGGCGCCTGTGGACCGCTGTCCAATAGGAGAATGAAATATTATGGTCTGTACTAGGCTAAAGGGATATTCCGTGTATATGTACAAGGAACATACAAGGGATATCAAACGATATACAAATATTATGCAATATATATCAATCAATAAATATATATAAACTAAAAGGAGAAAACCTTCAAAGGAAAGAAGGGACCGCACACTCCACAGGACTCGTTTTTGCTTATTTATTGTTTGCACAACGCGTTTCGCTGTCGCTTCCTCAGGTGCTATGCAGCAGGTGTCATCAATGATCATCATTATGTATAGCATGCTCCACCCCACATCGTAATACATCAAGCCCATTGGCTACTCAATTATCACATTTAATTTGATGATTTTGCAGGATGTAATGCATACAACTCTTAGTATAAAAATGATGCATAGAGACCACATATATACATACTCATTTTTGAAAATTATATAATACAAAATGAGAGAAGTGACAAATCTTAACATATCAAGCCCATTGGCTACTCAATTATCACATTACATTTTATCATTTTGTAGGATACATATCACTTTTATGTATAGAAATGCCTAGATACCACATACATACACAGACTCATTTTTGAAAATTATATATAATAAAGCAATATGAGAGAAGTGACAAATACCTAGGTCATTAGACCTGATAAATAGTTTAAAACAGACTTAAAACCACACCCATATAGGTTACACAGAACGGATAGTGGTTACAAAAATGGATTCAGCTCGAGGGATTCATTTAGACCATGGGGTTCCACAGAATTCAAAGTAAAAATCCAGTACGCTTCCCTTTGTAAGAGAAGCTTTACTATATTACCGCCCCTCGGTGGTAGGGTGACTCTTTCGATTCCAATGAACCTTAGAGAGGCTGTGGAACCATGATCTCTCTCCTTATAGTGTCTCGCAATGGCATAATCCATATTGTTGTTCCTAATGGCTGCCTTGTGTTCTGCTATTCGCACCTTCAAATTTCGTTTTGTTTGTCCAACATAGACCTTACCACAAGGGCATTTCAGCATGTATATCACATGAGTGGTGTTGCAATTAATAAGGTCCCTTATTTTATATTCCTGCCCAGACTGTGGGTGGTAGAAAACTTTTGTTTTCATAGTGTTTGAACAATGGGTACATCGACCACATGGATGGTTACCACACAGCTCTGTTAGCCAGTTAGAGTGACTTACTACAGGGGATTTATACATAGAATTGACTACAGCGTCCCTTATGTTTTTTCCCCTTTTAAAACAAAATCTTGGTGGTAATGAAGAAATGTTTTTTAAAAGAGGGTCACATTTGAGTATGTTCCAGTGTTTGTCAATAATGTTTTTAACAACTTGAGATGAAGTACTATATTCTGAAACGAATGTGACTCTGTTACCAGGGGTGTCGCTTTTGTCAGATTCCAAAATAGTTTCCCTCTGTACATGTTTTGTCTTATTTCTGGCTGTGTGCACCACTGATGCCTTGTATCCCCTCTCTTCAAATCTGTTACTCATTTCATCTGCCTTCCTTTCTAGGTCTGTGGGATCACTGCAGATACGTTTAAGGCGCAGGAATTGTCCGTATGGGATATTCTCTACCATACGTCTCGGGTGATGACTCTGTGCATGTAAAATAGTATTACGGTCTGTTGGTTTACGGAAGATAGTAGTGTTCAGGTTTCCCTCATTGTCAGCTGATATCCGTAAGTCTAGGAAATCAATATGTTCTCTGCTGTGTACCATCGTGAATTTTAAAGTGTGATGTGTACCATTGATATACTCCCTGAACTGGAATAACTCATCTTCCGAGCCAACAAACACCATGAGAATGTCATCTATGTACCTTTTCCAAAAAATTACATTTTTCAAGAGGGGCGAGGCATCTTGGTTGTGGATAAACTGGGATTCCCAGTGGCCCATAAATAGGTTGGCGTAATTAGGTGCAAATGCAGAACCCATGGCAGTACCCTGGATTTGAATGTACCATTTATCATCAAGCATGAAGTAATTAGATTTCAAAATAAAATTCGTCAAGCTGAGTAAAAAATCAGAGGAGACTTCATCATTTGTACCCAGAAAAAATGACATAGCCGCCAGGCCGTCCTCATGTGGAATATTAGTATAAAGACTTTCTACATCAAAGGATACTAGATATGCATTCTGTGGGATGGAAGTCTTTAACGACTTCAACACATCCCTAGTATCTGCAAGGTATGAAGGTAATGTCTTTACAATATCTTTGATAAAATAGTCTACAAATTGACTTAGAGGTTCTGATAAAGAATTGTTTCCTGAGACTATGGGGCGTCCTGGCGGGTTTGTCAGTTTTTTATGAATTTTAGGTAATAGATAAAAAACAGGTGTGACAGGGAATTCAACTTTTAGGAACTCGTATTGTTTTTTTGTGATGTTCTTACTTTTAAGTGCATCATCTAGTATTTTATCTCTGTCTGTCATTAACTGTTCAACAGGGTTGTGAAGAAGAGACTTATAAAATGCAGTATTGCTAAGTTGCCGTGTGGCTTCATACATGTAATCATTGACATTTTGTATTACAATAGAGCCACCCTTATCTGCCGGCTTGATAATAATTTTGTCATTTTTTCTCAATTCGTTTAGAGCTCTTCTTTCAACCTCAGTTACATTTTGATGCTTGATTGTCTTGTCTGATGATTTCACAAATGTCTGGATGTCTCGCTCAACTAGTTTACTGAAAGTGACCAAGGTAGGATTCAGAGTACTAGTGGGACAATAAGTTGATGATTTCTTCAATTTATTCATAGGATTAGTAGATATAGTCTGATCAGTATTTCTAAAAAGGTGTTTAAGGTGTAACAGTCTGAAAAATTTGTAGCAGTCCACTTTTAATTTAAAGACATTCACCTTATTTGTTGGAACAAATGATAGACCTTTACCTAATACCGATTGTTGGGCTGGTGTGAGGGGACAGTCCGAGATGTTGATCACGGCCTGTTGCTCCTGCTCCTGGTGACGACAGATGGCGGGTTGATGTCTTTTCTTCCCCCGCCTCGTCCTCTTCCCCTGGTCCCTCTTCGTTGGTTGTTGTGTCGTGAGTCGTACCGTGGACGTGCGTCTAAAAAACGCGCATCCTGGGAATGGGTCGAGTCACTTGACAGGGCAGGATCAGACTCCTCGGTTGTGTAGTTTCCTCGGTTCCCGTCGTTGCGTTGGAATCGCTCCCTCTGGCGTGAGGCTGCTGGACGTCGTTCTTTCCACGCCGAGTCACTTGACAGGGCAGGATCTGACTCCTCGGTTGTGTAGTTTCCTCGGTTCTCGTCGTTGCGTTGGAATCGCTCCCTCTGGCGTGAGGCCGCTGGCAAGCAACCTGCTTTTGGAAGAGAGGACCCCGACTTTATAAAAAAATGGGAGCAAGTACTGAATAAATGCTCCATGGACTTGATATTGCTTACTATTGAACAAACCGCAAATGAAGCTGACAAAGCCAAACGAGAGGCTCAACGTATTAAAGACGAGCTGGTTGTGAAACTGAGCTCTGATGAATTCACAAACCTGGAACGCAAGATGAAAGATGACCTCCAGAAGTTTGAGAGTGAACTTAAAACTCTTAAAAGGAACAAATTCGAACGACATGCTGAGGACTTCAAGAGAGGGACCGTCTACAAGTGGCAACAACCGGCGTGGAAAGAACGACGTCCAGCGGCCTCACGCCAGAGGGAGCGATTCCAACGCAACGACGGGAACCGAGGAAACTACACAACCGAGGAGTCAGATCCTGCCCTGTCAAGTGACTCGGCGTGGAAAGAACGACGTCCAGCAGCCTCACGCCAGAGGGAGCGATTCCAACGCAACGACGGGAACCGAGGAAACTACACAACCGAGGAGTCTGATCCTGCCCTGTCAAGTGACTCGACCCATTCCCAGGATGCGCGTTTTTTAGACGCACGTCCACGGTACGACTCACGACACAACAACCAACGAAGAGGGACCAGGGGAAGAGGACGAGGCGGGGGAAGAAAAGACATCAACCCGCCATCTGTCGTCACCAGGAGCAGGAGCAACAGGCCGTGATCAACATCTCGGACTGTCCCCTCACACCAGCCCAACAATCGGTATTAGGTAAAGGTCTATCATTTGTTCCAACAAATAAGGTGAATGTCTTTAAATTAAAAGTGGACTGCTACAAATTTTTCAGACTGTTACACCTTAAACACCTTTTTAGAAATACTGATCAGACTATATCTACTAATCCTATGAATAAATTGAAGAAATCATCAACTTATTGTCCCACTAGTACTCTGAATCCTACCTTGGTCACTTTCAGTAAACTAGTTGAGCGAGACATCCAGACATTTGTGAAATCATCAGACAAGACAATCAAGCATCAAAATGTAACTGAGGTTGAAAGAAGAGCTCTAAACGAATTGAGAAAAAATGACAAAATTATTATCAAGCCGGCAGATAAGGGTGGCTCTATTGTAATACAAAATGTCAATGATTACATGTATGAAGCCACACGGCAACTTAGCAATACTGCATTTTATAAGTCTCTTCTTCACAACCCTGTTGAACAGTTAATGACAGACAGAGATAAAATACTAGATGATGCACTTAAAAGTAAGAACATCACAAAAAAACAATACGAGTTCCTAAAAGTTGAATTCCCTGTCACACCTGTTTTTTATCTATTACCTAAAATTCATAAAAAACTGACAAACCCGCCAGGACGCCCCATAGTCTCAGGAAACAATTCTTTATCAGAACCTCTAAGTCAATTTGTAGACTATTTTATCAAAGATATTGTAAAGACATTACCTTCATACCTTGCAGATACTAGGGATGTGTTGAAGTCGTTAAAGACTTCCATCCCACAGAATGCATATCTAGTATCCTTTGATGTAGAAAGTCTTTATACTAATATTCCACATGAGGACGGCCTGGCGGCTATGTCATTTTTTCTGGGTACAAATGATGAAGTCTCCTCTGATTTTTTACTCAGCTTGACGAATTTTATTTTGAAATCTAATTACTTCATGCTTGATGATAAATGGTACATTCAAATCCAGGGTACTGCCATGGGTTCTGCATTTGCACCTAATTACGCCAACCTATTTATGGGCCACTGGGAATCCCAGTTTATCCACAACCAAGATGCCTCGCCCCTCTTGAAAAATGTAATTTTTTGGAAAAGGTACATAGATGACATTCTCATGGTGTTTGTTGGCTCGGAAGATGAGTTATTCCAGTTCAGGGAGTATATCAATGGTACACATCACACTTTAAAATTCACGATGGTACACAGCAGAGAACATATTGATTTCCTAGACTTACGGATATCAGCTGACAATGAGGGAAACCTGAACACTACTATCTTCCGTAAACCAACAGACCGTAATACTATTTTACATGCACAGAGTCATCACCCGAGACGTATGGTAGAGAATATCCCATACGGACAATTCCTGCGCCTTAAACGTATCTGCAGTGATCCCACAGACCTAGAAAGGAAGGCAGATGAAATGAGTAACAGATTTGAAGAGAGGGGATACAAGGCATCAGTGGTGCACACAGCCAGAAATAAGACAAAACATGTACAGAGGGAAACTATTTTGGAATCTGACAAAAGCGACACCCCTGGTAACAGAGTCACATTCGTTTCAGAATATAGTACTTCATCTCAAGTTGTTAAAAACATTATTGACAAACACTGGAACATACTCAAATGTGACCCTCTTTTAAAAAACATTTCTTCATTACCACCAAGATTTTGTTTTAAAAGGGGAAAAAACATAAGGGACGCTGTAGTCAATTCTATGTATAAATCCCCTGTAGTAAGTCACTCTAACTGGCTAACAGAGCTGTGTGGTAACCATCCATGTGGTCGATGTACCCATTGTTCAAACACTATGAAAACAAAAGTTTTCTACCACCCACAGTCTGGGCAGGAATATAAAATAAGGGACCTTATTAATTGCAACACCACTCATGTGATATACATGCTGAAATGCCCTTGTGGTAAGGTCTATGTTGGACAAACAAAACGAAATTTGAAGGTGCGAATAGCAGAACACAAGGCAGCCATTAGGAACAACAATATGGATTATGCCATTGCGAGACACTATAAGGAGAGAGATCATGGTTCCACAGCCTCTCTAAGGTTCATTGGAATCGAAAGAGTCACCCTACCACCGAGGGGCGGTAATATAGTAAAGCTTCTCTTACAAAGGGAAGCGTACTGGATTTTTACTTTGAATTCTGTGGAACCCCATGGTCTAAATCAGGGGTCAGCAACCTTTTTGACATGGAGTGCCTGTTTGAAATATAGTTGTAACTAGTGTGCCTCAACAATATTCCATGCATCGTAATTTTTTTTCTCATAATCAGGTCTTTTTAATGATAATTTTTACATTATTACATCATTATTGTTATTGTTATTATTAACAATATTATTATGATGGTTGTATCAACCCTAAATCTGAGTTGGGGGGGGGGAATGCAATGCAGACAAACAGCTGCATACAGTGCGACCATTTCACTCACATTTGCCCATTCATTTTTGGACACATCACACTGTACGTGTGCTGTCATAGCTCCACCTACAGGCCTAATGGAGAACACAGGATGTGAATGGAGGGTGAATGTGAGGTATATCATGTAAATAAGTTTTGATTGATCGCAAGACAACACTGTAAAACAATTTATAATAATAAGTTACCAGAACTTAAAAATATTGAGTTCAGTTACTGTGCATTAAGGTTTTCAGTTTTCAATCCATAATAAGTTAACAGAAAAATAAGTACACAACCACATTATTTCAACCTAATAAAACTATGTTTATTGTCATTGTTTTAAGAACACAAGTTGACTTGGTAATACTCACATTTTGAGTAAAAGAAATTGCTTTTAACATGTGCAATGTTCAATGAAATAGAAAAATAAATAATAAAATTTGTTGATTAATCCCACTGGTCACAATGGTGACCGTAATAATGTTTTTGTTATAAGGCTCTGCAAATGTTACTGAATGATGTAGCAATGTATTTCCAGCTAAATTGAAATAATAAACAAATAAAGGGTCTCAATTAAATATGTGGTAGTAAAGAGAACCTATGGGAGGATTTCAACTAGATAAATGCGACAACAGTGCAAAATATTTCACTATAATATTTCAAAGCAAAAAAAAAAAAAAAAATTATATACATATATATATATTTTTATGCTGCCCCCTGTGCCTATGAAAATGCCCCTGCGTGCCTATGCAGGCACGCGTGCCTAGGGTTGCCTACCCCTGGTCTAAATGAATCCCTCGAGCTGAATCCATTTTTGTAACCACTATCCGTTCTGTGTAACCTATATGGGTGTGGTTTTAAGTCTGTTTTAAACTATTTATCAGGTCTAATGACCTAGGTATTTGTCACTTCTCTCATATTGCTTTATTATATATAATTTTCAAAAATGAGTCTGTGTATGTATGTGGTATCTAGGCATTTCTATACATAAAAGTGATATGTATCCTACAAAATGATAAAATGTAATGTGATAATTGAGTAGCCAATGGGCTTGATATGTTAAGATTTGTCACTTCTCTCATTTTGTATTATATAATTTTCAAAAATGAGTATGTATATATGTGGTCTCTATGCATCATTTTTATACTAAGAGTTGTATGCATTACATCCTGCAAAATCATCAAATTAAATGTGATAATTGAGTAGCCAATGGGCTTGATGTATTACGATGTGGGGTGGAGCATGCTATACATAATGATGATCATTGATGACACCTGCTGCATAGCACCTGAGGAAGCGACAGCGAAACGCGGTGTGCAAACAATAAATAAGCAAAAACGAGTCCTGTGGAGTGTGCGGTCCCTTCTTTCCTTTGAAGGTTTTCTCCTTTTAGTTTATTTATCTCTCTTGCGCTGACCTGCACCTCCAGTCGGGGTCCAACCAGATGTGCACGAGTCCTATCTAGTTCAATAAATATATATATTCGGTTTAATCTGATCCTTTGTAACAGCCGCCTCGTAATTAGTCCCACCTAATTAGCTAAGCAGAGACAGATTAACCGCACTGTCCACTACTCAATGTCTGTGAGGGGTAGGGCAGTTCACAAAGTCATGGGGTCATGGTCGTCATCGATAGTATCGGGGAGTCTTGGCAACTCTATTAGCCTCGCCACGGGTCGGGTGTAGATCCGCCCTTGGACGAGCACTTCGGCTGCTCGGACCTTTCCGTCGGCACCGGTGATCACTTTGCTTACGCGGCCAGCCGGCCACATAGCTCGGGGTAGTGACTGGTCGATAATCATGATGACTGTTCCTTCTGTCAAATTGTCTCTCTCTTTCACCCATTTCTGGCGGGTCTGTAGAGACGGTAGATAGTGGAGTAGGAAGCTGTTCCAAAACTTGTCAGCCAATACTTGACTGTACCTCCACATTCTTCGGCCGTTCGCTTCTTCAGGCCTGTACATTGTCTGTGGTAGCGCGGGGTCCAGCCGCCCCATCAAGAGTGTGTTGGGGGTGACTGGGTCGACATCTGCTACATCACTTGAGACGTAACCGAGGGGCTTTGAGTTCAATACCCCCTCGATCTCCGTGAGGACTGTCATTAGGACTTCTTCCGCCACGGTCTGGGCCCCAAGCACGGCGTACAGGGCTGTCTTTATTGAACGTACTTCTCGTTCCCAAGTTCCACCGAAGTGAGGTGCATTCGGGGGATTAAACTGGAAGTCAATCTGGGATGGAGCGAGGTGGGTCTTAAGTTCTGGGCCCATAGCTTGGAAGCTCTCTCTCAGCTCTCTTTCTCCGCCTTTGAAGTTTGTCCCGTGATCAGACAATAATATAGACGGTTTGCCTTTCCGCGATGTGAATCTTCGGAAGGCCATAAGGAATGAGTCTGTGCTCATGGTTGGAAGGAGTTCTATATGCATCGCTCGGGTGGTCATGCATTTGAATACAATACCCCACCGCTTCTCGGTTCCTCTTCCTTTCTTTATATACAGCGGGCCAAAACAGTCCATACCGGTGGAGTGAAAGGGCTTGTCGCCGAGTCGGAGGCGACAGGGAGGTAGGTCAGCCATCCGGGGCATACTGGGCTGCGCTCGCCATTTACGACAGTCTAGACAGGTTCGCTGGAAGCGCCGCACTGCTTCTCTCCCTTGCAGTATCCAATAACGACGTCTGATCTCCGCGAAGACTCTCTCTGCCCCGGCGTGATGCACATCCTCGTCGTATTTCTTTATGATCAGCTCTGTGACCTTGTGTCGGCTGTTCAAGACTATCGGGTACTTGACGTCATCCGGTAAGTCTGGAGCTCTCCGCAGACGACCACCCACTCTGATGAGACCATGGGCGTTACTCTCGGGGGCTAGGTGGAGCAATCTGCTGTCTGATGGGACGGGCTTTGCTCCCTGTAGACAGTCTAGCTCATCGGGAAACGAGTCTCTCTGGGCTCGTTGTAGTAGAAGAAGTTCTGCTTCTTCGTAGTCAGCTGCAGTAATGTCAGTAGTGAGCTGAACCTCTGGGTGGTGCCACAGGAATGTCTTTAGCTGCGCACTCTCTAGGGTGAGGCAATCGTCTATGTCGGGGTCTGTGGAGACAAGTGTGTTCAATCCACAGAACATAGATTTCTTGTTTTCGGCCTCCTCTTTACTCGCTTCCCGTGGGGTGGGTGGAGGCCACTCTTCTTCCGGGAGCTTGAGGAACTCTGGCCCGTCACTGTATAGGTTGTGACGGGTGAGGTCATCCAGGGACATTCCCCGGGTGATGACGTCAGCTGGGTTGTGTTTTGTGTCCACATACCTCCAGCTTGCTACTTCTGTTAAATTTTGAATCTCTGTGACTCTGACTCCCACGAAGACCTTGTATCTGCACGAATCAGACCGGATCCATGTGAGTACTGTCGTGGAGTCTGACCACAAGATTGTTCTTTGCACCGGAATGGTGAGTTCACGTTGGATTAACGTGGCGAGTTGCGCTCCTGCTAGGGCTGCGTGGAGCTCTAGACGCGGGATAGATTGTTGCTTGCGTGGGGCTATTCTTGAGCGAGCCAGGATGAAAGCAGTATGTATTTCTCCTCCCTCCTCTCGGGCACGCAAGTAGGCCACCGAACCGTAGGCTACTTCGGAGGCGTCGCTGAAGACGTGCAGGTCCATCTGGCACGTCTCCGGCCTCACTGTGGGTGGGAAGTAGCTGCAGCGTATGTTGACACCTGGGAGTGAGCTGAGTTCCGTCTCCCACTCTCTCCATGTGGATGCAAGGTGTTCGGGTATGGGGTCGTCCCAGCCCTGGTCCTTGTCCCATAACGCTCTTACAATCATCTTTGCCCTGGTGGTGTAAGGTAGAATACATCCCAACGGGTCATATTGTCTGGCGAGTGTTCTGTATACACTCCGTCTGGTGGTCGGTAGTGCAGTCGACCTTCCCTGCTCCTTGGTCAGGGGTGTGTGTTTATAATGGAGCGAGTCTGTTTTGAAGCGCCAGACTAGTCCTAATGTCATTTCTTGGGCTTCTCCTGGGATGGTCGCCATCCAGGTCTCGCTGCTTGCTGCCTTGTCCTCGGGGGAGAGGCTGCGCAATACTTGCGGGTCGCTGCTGGCCCACTGCCTGAGATCAAAGCCGCCTTTGATCAGGGAGGCGCGGAGCTTGAGTAGAAGGGCCTCGGCTTCTTCTGGCGTCGAGACGCTTTGCAGACAGTTGTCCACGTAGAAACTATTTCCTATACTTTGTCGGACCTCTTCATCGGCTGCTGGGTCCTCTGCGACGTGTTTTTGCAGTGCAAACGTAGCACAGCATGGGCTGCATGTCGTTCCGAAAGGGAGGACTTCCCATTGATAGATGGCTGGTTGCTCATCCCCGATCCTCTCTCTCCATAGGAACCGCAGCAGGGGCTTGTCCTCCTCCACTAGTCTCACCTGCAGGAACATCCCTTTGATGTCGCCGCTGATGGCCACCTTGTCTTGGCGGAAACGTAGTAACATGCCTAGTAGAGAGGGGCCGAGTGTTGGGCCGGGCAAGAGCTCTTTATTCAGATTTTGTGATCCGATCTGGTAGCTGCAGTTGAACACAATACGATCCTTGCCGTTGTGGTGGACTTGGTGGTGCGGCACGTACCATGATTCGGTCGTCTGATCGGCCCCTTTAATGTCAATTTTCTTTATGTGTCCCGCTGTGATTAGCTTGTTAATCTCAGCGCGGTACACAGTCTCTTGAGCGGGGTCTCTGGCTAGGCGCCGCTCTGTGTTCAATAGATACCGCTCCGTCGCTTCTTTTGGGGCGTGGAAGGTAGGCATACCCTCTCGCCTCAGGAGTGGAGTTGCGTATCTCATCACTCCGTTGACTTTGACTCTCTTTGTCCCTTGCTCGAGGAGGGCTATAGCGTAAATGTCTTCCTTGGAACGAATGTCTTTCTTTCCGTTCTTAAAGGGCATTGTCTCTAGTGTCCATAGCCTCTCGACATGCTGTAGGAGGGTGGTGTCTTCTTCTGTCACTCTGGAGTGGAGGCAGCTAGTGGCTGCTGTTCGGTTAAGAGACTTAGCGAGGGGGCCTTGTAGTGTCCATCCTAGGCGGGTCTCGACTGCTGCAGGACAGCCTCTGGGCCCTGTGTGGACCCGGTCAATCGGGACGATGAGGTCTGCATGGTCGGAGCCTATCAGCAGGGTCGGGGTGGCACCGTCTATGAGCGGTATAGGTAGTTGACGCAGGTGCACATATTTATCCATCAGCTTGGCGATGGGGTAGGTGTACTGCGACAGGCCTATTTCTTGGCTGGTGAAAGTGTTAGTAATCCTATACCGTCTCTCTGGCTGCCCGCTTGCTGCGATAGTGAAGGAGACATTCTCGCCCTTTATCGTCTTTAGATCTCTTCTTATTGTCCGAATCGTCATCTGGTTTTCGCTCCCCCGCAGCCCCAGCTGGGCCGCAGCGGACGCGAGGAGAAGGGTCTTCTCTGACCCGTCGTCAAGGACGGCGTAAGTGTCCATGACCTTGTCTTGGTAACTCAATGTTACGCGGACCACCTTTAAGAGCACCCGGGCGCCCCCGCTGCTGGCGGGGTCAATGTACATAACACTTGCCTTTGTGCTGCTTGAGGGTGCAGGCTTTCTTCTGTTACTGTCGTGTAGGACATCTAGGTGGGCTCCGTCACACCGACTACACCTCTTCTTTAAGCGGCAATCGGCTGCCATGTGACTGCGCGCACATCGGTAACAGCGTCGGTTGGACTTTATCCATTGACTCACCTCGTCGGCGGTCATCTTCTTGAACGTGTCACATTGTGACAACCAGTGTTCCTTTTCGCAGTACGGGCACACCATCTTCCACTTCTCTTTCATCGAGGGGGTACTGTGGTTCTTGCTGCTCGGTACTGATTCTGATTGGTGCATGACGGTCACCAATCTGCGGCCATCGTTTGCTCTCCTAGGTCCCTCTCTGGAGCTTGGTGTGCTCCGCATGAACGTATCCAACCGTAGGCTGTTGACTTCTCTCGCCAGGAAGTCGGCTAGGTCTAGGAGGGATGGCTCGGGACCGTTAGGATCACGGTGGTCTCTTTGCCGCCTGAAGCGCTCTTGTCGGGCGGGCGGAAGCTTCTCTAAAATCCTCTCGACATTAGAGTTCGCGTACAGTTCGTGCATACCCTTTTCTCTTTGCGCCCCCAGCATCCCTACCAGGGATTGTACCTTGATAGACAGGTCATCTAGTGAGCGATTGTCTGTGGCTGGGGGTAGGCGGTCAATATGCCTTATCTCTTGTATTACGTAGTCCCATATGCGTCCATATCTTTGGTCGAGTGCTGCTAGAGCCGCGGTGTATGGGGTAGTAGAGGTGGCATAGGCCAGCGCTATATTGTGCGCTCGGGGCACCTTGAGGTGCTTCAGTAGGATAGCATATTTGTACGGTTCATCAGCTACATCGGACATCATTGTCTCTAAGCACATTCGTAGCTCCGTGTACTGTGCTCTGTTCTCATGTGTGAAGTCCGGAAACGTCGGTGTGCCAATGTATGATGCCATGGATGGCTGGCACATCGGTGAGCGTTGGAAGAGAGGCCTCCTAGGCGAGTCTCCTCTTACGCCTCTTGGTGGGCTGGTACCTGCTGGGTACCATGGCCCGCGTATCCAGGTACTGTTCCTCGGGGCTGGTCGTGCGTTAAGCTCACCCGTGAATTGAGTCGGGGGTCTGTAGCGCAGAGCCGCGGGGGTAGAGCCTGGGCTGTACTGGACCTCCTGGTCCTGTGGAGTACTGTACTGTACCGCGCTACCACAGACAATGTACAGGCCTGAAGAAGCGAACGGCCGAAGAATGTGGAGGTACAGTCAAGTATTGGCTGACAAGTTTTGGAACAGCTTCCTACTCCACTATCTACCGTCTCTACAGACCCGCCAGAAATGGGTGAAAGAGAGAGACAATTTGACAGAAGGAACAGTACTGTGCTGCTCCTCTCCCTCTTCTTCTTCCTCTGGCAGGTCCTCTAGATCCTGTAGTCGTCTATTTAGCCTCTCCGCGGTGTAGACCGTTTCTTCCTTGTAGCTGGGTCTCACTTGGACCGGTCGGGGAAGGGGTTCGGAGAGGGGTATAGGCTCTCTCTGGTGGTCGGGCTCAGGGTCGCTTGATCGGGTAGGGGAGGGTGCCCTTGACCCTTGTCTTGACGAGGCCCTGGAGCCCCGTGCGGAGGGAGGGGGGGTTGCCCTGGTAATCAGCTGCTCCATTATCTGCGCTTGTAATCGGTCGCGCTCGGCTTCGCGCTTGGTGAGAGCGAGGTCGCGCTCTGCTTCTCTTTGGGCACCGGCAGCGGCGCACTGGGCTTCGGCGGCAGCGCGCTGGGCTTCGGCCCGGTCCCTTCCCATATTCTCTTCCGTCTGGAGGCGTCTAATCTCTAGACGTATACGATCTTCGTCGCTCCGTTGCTGCGCTTGAAGGCGTTCTCTTTCCATGGAAGAATGTTCGCGCTCACTAAGCGTCTGTGCTTGGAGTCGATCGCGCTCTGTTGAGGCTGCCAGGCTGGCGAGGAATGCCTGTGCCAGCATCTTGTCTGCCTCGCTGGGGGAAGACGCTGGTTGAGGTGATCCGCCCCTGGTAGTACTCGTTGGAGATCCGTTCTCCTGTGGCAAGTCGAGGAGATCCATCTCCGGGGTGCTCGCCTCTTCTTGTAGTGGGTCGAGTTCCATCCCTGGAGGGCTGTCTTTATCCTGGAGCTCTCCGGGGACTACTTCTTCGGTCTTGGCGGGGGGTAAAGTCATGTCAGGTCCCTCCTGGTCTCCACCGTGAGCTTGGTCAGTTACGTTAGAACCCACTAGGGCCTCTATTGGCGGGGTAGCCTGGTCGATAGGGTCGGACATAATTTTACTATCTACTTTTTCCGCGTTTACCGTCTGTAGAAAGCTAGGTAGTATACTGGCAACGTAATCCTCTAAGTACTGAGGTGTCTGCCGTCTACGCTGCGGGCGATCTACTTTAGGAGAACCGTTTTGTGGAGTGTTCATCATTGGCCATGTCAATATTAATACCACTATATTAATATTACACTAGTTACCCTCCGGCTCGAAGGACCAATTGTAACTGAGGGGTACAATTCCCTGACTGTATTGATAAGTATGGTATCATTAAACCACTACCGTCTTATGTACTTTAATTACTGGCCATACAGTACATGATATATATAATGATGAACACTTCCCACAATGAATCGGTTACACACAAAGTTGTAATTAAGTATTTATTGCAGCAAAAGGTACATAATATACTTCTCTATTTTACTTTGAATGCGCTTATAAGGCAAAGGAATGTGCGTAGGCAAATCAATAATGAATGTCCATTCTCTGGTTACGCAGGAGGTAATCATACAACCTGAATCTTAGGGAATTATATCTATGGTACACTAGTAATATATAGCGGGAGATACTGGAAGGGTCCCCCCGGTTGTAAGCCAGCAAGGGTAGAGGAGCTGTCGGTAATAGAGTCTGGGTCAACGATGATAAGGAGACTCCGAGTACGGGAGACGGTGCAATAAGATCTTGATCCACAGACGAATACAGCTGTTCTCCGTAGCCTGTAGCTCCACAGGGAAGAAAGCTAGCCTGCCTCAGGCTCTCTGAGGCGCAGACTCGACGTGGCTCCTCACAGGGTAAATCCCACACACGTGTGGGCGTCGGCGATTCTCCGCTCCATTAATTACAGGACCAAAAGCAAATATAATCCAGCCGTAAAGGGCTATGCAGTCGTCGGGTAGATAATCCAGTGTACATGTCCACACGGTCCTCGTCTAGGTCTCCTCGGGTGAAAGCGCCATGAAAGCAGCCCAGCCTGGATAAGCACTCTAGCTGATACGAGGAAACGTTGGTGATGCTGGTCACTGTAGAACTTTAGCCGCACGATACACTATACACAAATAGACTATTACTGACTTAATAGAAATATGTCGCACTCGACGGTATAGCGCCAAACTCTGACACTTCAGTTATTAATTCGCACGCGGTCTCAATGCTCTATTTGGGGCCAAAACAGGCCATACTTCACCGCACGTCGTATCGTGGGTGAGGCTTCAACTTATTGGTAACAACACTAAGTTTCTCCAAGTACTTCTGTATTCACCTGCGCCATATTTATATGCACGGCGAACAATCTAGTGCCAACCTCATTTCTGTCTCGTATTCTTGGGCAAGGCCGGGCATGTACAGACATGTCTTGACGGTGGCTTTGAACCTGACTTCGGAGGCATGGCCTTGGCGCCTGTGGACCGCTGTCCAATAGGAGAATGAAATATTATGGTCTGTACTAGGCTAAAGGGATATTCCGTGTATATGTACAAGGAACATACAAGGGATATCAAACGATATACAAATATTATGCAATATATATCAATCAATAAATATATATATTCGGTTTAATCTGATCCTTTGTAACAGTATTTATACAGTACATAGTATATATATATATATATATATATATATATATATATAATATATATATATAATATATAACTTTTAGCTGCAAAGCATTAACCAGTCAA